>NC_084989.1:9273723-9343723 GCF_963691925.1 Scomber scombrus
TTAAGGTCAGGATCAAGGGTCATGCACTAAGGTCTTTGCAAGAAGACAAATACAGACGTGTGACTTGGCTTTTGCGTGTCTGCACTGATAATTGGTTTGAATGTACTTTTTGGATGACCGGGACTACCACCTCGTTATACAAGAAGTCTTCATCAAACACTGGTGTCACAGAGAAAGCTACACCCCTCGGCCCCACACATGTTCCCAGGCTGGTCGTCTCTCTAAAGAGGACGTGCCTGAAACAACAACCGCGGGTTCGCAGTGAGAAAAAGGCCCCATGTGAGCCCTGATGCTCCTGACCCTCCTGAGCAAGTAGCCTCCCTTTCAACCACACTGCCGCTGACAAATTTACGAGCCCTAGGCTGACCCATGGGCTGACTTTCCAAACATGATACTGACAGGAAAACAGTCGGGAGACGGGAGGGATGGAGGGAGGCAGGGAAGAAGAGTGAGATGAGAAAAAAGAGCACGAAGGAGGAAGAGAGGTAAGATATGTATATGCTGTGTTTCCAGTCAGTGAATTATAAATGTGTTTCTTTATGTAAAATAAAGAGCATAATTTAATTTGGAGCAATGAAAATGTTTGCAAAGAAACATATACAAATTGGAACTAACTAAGATGGTTGAGAACTGCAAATACAGACAATAAAGATGAGACAGAAGAGTCAGGCGAGTAAAAAAAAAAAAAAGCTGACGGTAATCGCAGTGGATACAACAGTACACTAATGCTTCCAGAGGTTAAGGGTTTTGACTCCCAATGAGGCCACCCATACCAAAAATGTATCCACTCCCAGTGCCGTGAGGCACTAAGGATGTGCAAGGGAAACTCTGCCCAGTCCTTCCTCATGTACGGACACTTTCCACACCTCCAACCAGCCAGTCTTGTGGTTAGCATATCTGACTGTTTTAACGCGCAGTATGGATCCACCTCCAAGAGGAAATCTCACTTTTTTTTGTCATGTAAATCTTCTCATTGTCAGTTCCATGTTACACATACTGTACAATATGGTCAGTAGGTCAAGAAGTGTTCCTAGACTCACACACACATGTTGTGTGTGTATATTGTCTGAGATTAGCTGCTGTTGAAGCCCAGCTGGTATTGTGTACACTCTGAGAGGAATGCAGCCTTGACATTCATCTAATACAGAATAATACAGAATGTCTTTGTGCAGATTAGGAAGAAAGGTGGTGCTCAGTGTCTCTCTCTCTTTTTAATAACTTCTCCCTCTCTCTCTGTTACTGCTATATTAGACTGATGAACAGACATCGGTCCAGTACGTCTCAGGCCTTTGCAGTGGACAAATCTCTCTTGGCCCGAGAATCCTGTGATAAGATTTTGATAATTATTTGGATCTGAGGTTTCAGGCTATTGGAGATAATAGTTTTGTCATCCTAAACTTCTAACAGCAACGCATTTACATTCTCAGCATTTTCTTTTAAAATGGTGCTTTTGATTAATCACATGGCACACTAAATATCAAAGTCCAGATTTTTCCCATCATTAAAGTGTGGAAGTGTCATTCAGATAGTGAAGGTTATTATATTAAATGATCATTCCGGGGTTGCTTATTTTTAGATTTTTGTCGTTGCTATCAGTAATATTAACTTGTTTGGAAGGAAAAAAAAGACTTCCTGGTTCAGCTTTGATGTAGAGTGGTTAAGATAATCTGGAGAAGCATTTGGCTTTGTTTACAAGCGGTATGTTCTTTTGGATCAGACCAGAAAAGCTGTAATGAACCAGAATTATCTTCTAACATGGTCATTAGTCACTTTTCCTCACTGTTTCTTTTTTGCAGATGATTAGGCTATATTAAGAAAAGATGTAAAACCCCTCAGTATGATTAAATCTATAATGATACCCCAAAATAAAGACCATATTACCAAGTAGCAAAACATAATCAAATAGAATTACACACTAATTTCCTTCATTAACGTATGTGGTTTTGACCATTGCTACAATTTATCCCCCGTTTTTTAAAGTACTTTTATTACAGTTGGTTACAAATATAGAGACGCCGCACTGACCTCATGTTAAATGCACTGCATTGTAGATTTAGGAAACAGTATTTAGGGAAAAGTTCCCGCCGGAGATTCCCGACTGAAATAACACACAATATTGAAAAGTAGTTCAGCCGTGCATCTCTGGGCTTTCAGTGAAAACTCAAATGACACAAAGAAAGCTTACCTTCTCCACACTTCCCGCTCACCAGTATTGTGTTGACATTGTGGACAGATGTATTAGAAGAAACATTGATTATTTTTCTGATTTTCCTCAAGGCCCACCTGCTTTTTGAATATCCATGTATCTGGTTACCGTTGCTGTTTTTGGAGCTGCGTCTGTGTGTAAAACAAGCAGTAGGTCTTACATGTAAGTCAGCCCAGGGGGAAGATTGAGGCCGGGCTAGACTGATTTATCAGTGGATCATGTGCTCTGCCTTTAAGCCGCTGAAATGCGTTGCGGTCACCGCAGACTTTCCAAAGGGAATCGCACGGAGGCTCAACTGTCTTCATGACAGAGAAACTGGAGGGGAATAAAAGGCAGACAAAGAGGTGAGGATAGGAAGATATGATGGCGGAAGGGCAAGAAAAGATGTACAAAGAGGCCGAGAAGGAAGTGAAAGGGAGGTGTTCAGAGAGAGAGAAAATAGAGTCCCAAACAGCATCGCCGGGTGAGCTGGCCTTCTATCTTGCGGCTATGGAATGCAAAGCCACCAATATTTTGACTTCTCCTTTGGAAACAGCTGCGTTTCCCTTTTTCAAAGATATTTTTTCCTTATTTATCGGATCCCTCAGGAGAGATCCATCTCCTGGCCCTGACACCGGCTTCCTCCTCTAAATCTGGGACCAGACTGGCCTAGCCCAGACACACGTATACACACGCACACTCGCACACATACACACCTGCTGCCCAAAAGCAGACGTTAACAACAGATCACTATAGCAGGCCTCTTTACTGCGTGTAGTGCTGCACATAGAGGCACATGGACACATAAGACAAACAAAATAACCTGCAAATGTATTCAAATAAAGGGACACACATACAGGCAGGGGTACAAACAAATACCCATAAGGTATTGAGGAGAACGTGGTACACCAAACACACAGACACATAGACACATGATTATGTGATCAGTCGGCAGATGGTTTCCCAAAAAGCCTGAAAAAAGGGATTCTTGACGACCATCATCCCTGTATTGATGCAGAATGAAAAAAATGAGGCCTGGTAAAAATTTAAACCCACAGAAATGTTTTGTTTTGCTCAAAATGGACTCCCATCAAAAACCATGGGAGTACATCTCTGTTTACGGAATATTCACTTAAGGCTGAAAAGTGGCGTAGCTCTACAGCAACCAAGGGAGCCGTTTCTGAGGGGGTCTGTGGTCATGACCCAAGAGGAAAAGCAGCGGCCATCATCTGCCATATAAATCGCAGAGAAAATGGAGCCGAACATCAAGGATGGAAATTCGTGCAGGAAGAAGGAACAAGATCAGACGTTTCCTTTTTGAAATAATCAGACCCCATGTATGCCATGGTCCCCAATTTATCCAATAAATATTGACTTTTATTCGCGTCTTTGAAAATATTTATGGGACTACCTGTTATCCTATATTTGGGGATTTCATATTTTGGCCAAGAAATAGTCAAATACACTTTATTTTTCAAAAAGCTGATAGATATATTGCAATTCAATCAAGTTTTATAGCAGAGAGTTGTAGATCTTGACAAACCCTTCTCTACTGGCTTTTCAAACGTTTTTTCCCTGTATCCCATAGCAACCAAAGGACACCAAATCCCGACAATCTGATCCACTGTAAACAATATATCCTTTAGTGCGCAGTGTATTGCAAGATTAATGATTCTGGGTTTAGAATTGTTGTTGTTAGTCACATACGTTACACAGTGAAGTGTTTGGTGTCACTGGTTTTGTTTATGAGTGAAGTGTTTGGTTGCGTTTATTTGCTTGTTCATGTCTAAATGAAACAGCCAATAGTTTTACTGCCAAACCAGACCCCAAAGAGAACAAGATGTTGGAGGAAGCACAAAATGGACACACACAATAAACCTCAGCAGGAATCTTGTGCTTTTATCCAAAGAGTTCAAGTAGCGTCGGTCCAGTCAGTTTTCACATTTGTGAAATTAAGTGCATCCACCACACTGTGACCACAATGCAGGACTGAATCCTTATTTTGTCTTTTGTTAAAGTTGACTCCTCTCACAATACTTAAGTGGCTCTTTACTGAACTTGCATTCGCAGTCTTTGTTCTGTACTCTTTCCACCACTGACAATTTGAGAAGGCATCTGGCTCTTCCGCACACAGAACCGAATCTTGTGTGACCACTGATTTAAGTTGAAGTGAAGTGTAGGCCATCATTAGTCTGACCAGACGCTGTTGTGACAGCTGCTCCACTGCGGCATTACATTTTTATTAACTTCCCATAAAATTGAAAAGAAAAAAGGAATTTATGCATTGTTTATTTTCCAGCTCATTTCTTTCCTGATTTCATGGAATTTTCTTATAAATGTGAAAAAGGTGTTTCACCGTCTTTTGTTGACAGCTCATTGGCTCGAATTTGGGTCGAATGAAACGAACACTTGTTTTTACAGGGACTTTTGGGGAAATCACAACTGGCCATTAATGTCAGAGAATGCAACTGTACACATTTAGACCTGTAAGTGTTCAAACAGACACAAATAACTTGTAAAGATTTATTATAGACATAGGAATGAAATGGTTGAATGTTCATACACATTTGTCTTGTTATTCCTTTGAGGTCCTTCTTCTTTTATCTCCAAACCAGTTTCACCAAATTTACAACATGCAAGCTGTGATTTGCAACTTCAGATTCATTTTGACAAGTTTTACTGATCAAAACATAAAACAAACACTGAACACGCAACTCAATGCGTGAGCATGCAAGAGACTTGCAAATGTGTCCGTGAATGACACTACCACCATTTGTGAGCCCCGTGTAAGTAGATGTTCTGACATTTGGTTTGCTTTTGTATTTCCTTTGTATTTAATGGATAACAGAAGATAACAGTGTACTGAAACAATATCCAGTGTATCAAATCACTTCTTGTGGTTTTGTTCTGCTGTACTTGTTGTGTCCTTGTTATTTATATAAGCTTATTTCATTTTAGAAATATTTTCTTTGTACCATCTCATGATGCGATCCATCTCCAATGCTACCAAGCTGTAATAGCCTCTGGTACATTTATTTTTGTTTTACAGCTGATTTCAACACCCTGTTCTCCCCCACATACTTATCAGGACATTTTCAGTGGTTTTGTCAACAGTTGATGTTATTACAGATGTGAGAGTGAATGGTGGTTGCTTTAGTCTTCCTTGTTGTCATATTATGACAGATTTGCTTTGCTACTTATGATTAACACAATTGCATCGCAAATTTAGATCTGCACAGTGTCAAAATTTGATCGCATCAGCTTTTTGCCGTAGTATGCAGACTACAGTAGAAGGAAAAGGTTGAGGCCTTTGTAGTGGCAACATGTTTTGTTACGCAATGCAACTGTACCTTACAGTTTAACGCTGCGTTACATTACCTTATTGTTACCTCATGTTACGGTATTTACCTTCTGTTACAATGCATGACTGTAGTGGACACGGGGCATATCATCAACAGAAAAACAGGGCTATTCAACTATACCCCAACACAAACATTTCTCCCTTGTTTAAATCCCCACTGCTACAGAATCAGTGCCTCCACATCTTCATCTTGAGTAAGAGCGCTTGACGAGATGGAATAAAATCTCCTATTGACACACAGGTATGACATTTCCAGCTACTTGGAGATCAACTAAAGACTCAACCGAGAGCTGATGACTGCTACCACTCATCTGTCAGTCCATCGATGGAAAATCCTGATACTACAAAGTCCAACAGTCATACCTTGGATATCTATCTGTTAGCAAAGCCCCAGCAGAGGAGCAATTACAGCAAATTATCCGCCTACCCTCAGGGTCAGACACATATACACACACACTCACTCACACACACAACCCACACACATCGCGCACTAGCTGAAAATCTCAAAATGGAAAAAAGATAGATGTGTGTCCAGACCTCATTTTATCATCTTGTATGGAATGCAGTACAGTGATGATAGAGCAAGGGGTGGTGGGAACAAAAAACATCTAGCCTGTGTGGATGTGTCTGAGTTTGTGTGTGTGTTTGTGTGTGTGTGTGAGTGTGTGTGTCCTGGGACAGTACGTCTGACATTATGTGTCATGGTTTTGGATGGTTCTTTAGAAACCCAAATGGTTTTTCAAGGATTATATGGAGGATGATGGCTATAGAAAAATGTGATTATATGGTTCAAATGGAGCCTTTGTTCCTGGGGATGCCTGTCCAGTGAGGTCATTATGTACTGTAACCTGTGGGAGGTAATAGAAGAAGAACTGGCTGGATATCCAGGCCACCGATAAGTGTGTGTGTGTGTGTGTGTGTGTGTGTGTGTGTGTGTGTGTGTGTGTGTGTGTGTGTGTGTGTGTGTGTGTGTGTGTGTGTGTGTGTGTGTGTGTGTGTGTGTGTGTGTGTGTGTGTGTGTGTGTGTGTGTGTGTGTGTGTGTGTGTGTGTGTGTTAGAGGAGAAATTACTGCTTGAATTGTCAGGGTCTTAGAAAGTGCTGTCTGTTTTGAGTTATTTGCACATACACAATGTATTACAGTCTGAGTGGCTGCGGGGCGCTTGTAGTCTGACACAACAAATCAAATGTACATTTTCTCTTTTTTTCATTTTTATTTTTTTCAAAAATTTTAGTGCTAACTACTGCACCAGGTTTTTTTAGTTTATTCCAAACAAACCGGCCTGAAACATAAAACGCATCACTTCCTGTGCACCAGAGGAATTTTCCCAGGAAAGACGCCCCACACCTGCTGTTTTGAGCAGTAAACGTGAAAACTGTCTTGCCCTGGCTGTAGGTTAAATCACTGTTTTTCCAGCAAAACGGATATTCATTTCCATAAAATAGTTGCAGATCGTTACTTTAACTTGATTTATTGCTAACTTTGAAAGTGCACGGCCCGCTGAGTCCTGAAGATATTTCTTGGTGTTTCTCAGCTGTCTGTCAGGAACATGAAACTGTAATCAGTAATGCACTGAAATCACTGCACTGATTCATGCTGGACACACAGATTAAAACTGTCGGCTGCTGTTCTCTGTTTGCTAATGGGCCTTGACAGTTTGCAAATGGGCTGGTCTAGCTGCCTCATATCTTCGCTATGGACTAATGCTCCTGCCTGGCCCTGAATTCTCACATCACTGACCTCCGGGACCACGAGTGAACGCTGTGCATCACACACACGCCCCTTTTTCTTGTGTGTGTGTGTGTGTGTGTGTGGGATCACATAATGCATGTGTGTCTTTGCTTTGACATTTAAATTACTGTGTGTGTGTATGTCAGTGCCCATGTGTGTGTGGTGACAAAGCTGTGTGTGTGTGTGTGTGTGTGTGCCTACTTGCATTGGACATAAACTCTCACTCTTGCAAGTGGCCCTTGGCTGGTCCTGTGGCGCTCAGTGTGTCGGCTTTGATGCTGGTTCAGGGGAGAAGATCAGAGCACAGGATGAGTCTCTAAAGACACACACATATATACACACACACACACCTCTGCTCAAAGCAAATGATGACTCCCAGCGGACCCCCAACCCCTTCGTCCATACCTCGACCCCAGGAGCTGCCTTGCAAGCTGCCTGACTACAAAGGGCCAAAAAAAAGCTCCTGGTGTCAGCCAAGCATAGTGGCAACACCTCGGGCAGATCACACTACTATGGTATGTGTGTGTGTAGTTGTGTGTGTGTGCGCGCGCTGTAAGCTTTGCAAAATTTTAAATAATGTCTCTGTTTTATCATTCCACCCCGCTCCGATGCCAAATGTTTCAGAGTTTGAAGTATAAAAGCTGGCTTGAGCCTTTACAGAAAGTGACGTGTTTACAGCATAAAGTTTTCCATTTAATGAGATGTGTCTCCTTTTAAATGAAATAGTGGTGATCACCGAAGATTTGCGATCGGCAAAAATGTCCTGAGAAAGTGAATCTGACGAGCCAACTTTAATTAGATGGTACTTTGGAGGAATTAACGATAAATAGAAGACATAGAGATATCTGACCTATCCTCTGAAACCATCAAGTCTGAGAGAGAAAACAGACAGATTATGGGCTGTAATTACATAAACACAGATGGATTCTTCTCATGCCTTGGACATCCAGAACATTTTTTATAGGTTTAGCCCTCCGCAAAGTCTTTAACAATCTTGACAGGTTCTTGGTGTGCAAAAATTTAATTGAAGGGTGTTTGTGAAAATGTCAGCTTTTTGATTTTCTTTCCTTTCCCGCATTCACTTTCATTCTGTGTCTCTCGCTCTTAACGTCTCCTTCACTGTGATGCTTGCGGGTCATGGGATATAGTAAATTAGAGATTTAATTAGAAAGCAAAGATTTTCTTAAGGATCCAGTTTTGGCAAGTTTTATTCATAAAAACTTGGTCATGAGGTAGATACTGTAATCTTTGCTGTGCTGTAGAGAAAAGTTCCGCTTGTTTTACAGAAACACTGGCCTCTTGTTCCCATGTTAGTTCAACAAGGTCAGTGGTTCCTTTCATTAATAGGACTGCAGTCATCCTATTTCTTCAAGGAGGAAAAAAACCAAACATAGCCTGCTAAAAGAACAGTAAACCGGAGCATTAAGATGTCTTTTAAATCATACTTTAACTGTTTCACAAACCAAATATTATCATCCACTATTTCCTGTTGGAATGTAGAAGAAGTAAACTGTGGGTTGTCTGTTGCATTGTGGGGTAGTTCTGGACAAAAAGGTGTCTTGCATGTTTGAATGTGCAGGACTGAGCAAAACACATTTTTAACTTCTTGAACAATCCCTTCAAAGCTGCCCAGAGCAAGGCTCCAGTAGAGATGTTCCCTGAATCTCATTGATGTGCTGCTGTTGAAATATTGTGCTGTGTTCTCAGGAAATCTTCCCTGACAGTCCTGTAGGCTGCTATTTTCATACATTTGGACCAGAACAAACTTGTAGTAGACCTTCCAGATCGCATCATAGCAGCTTTATTCTGCAGTGAGGACAGGGCCAAGAGTGAAGCTCATAGGATGAATTAAAGAAATAGTTACCCCTGTGATGATTCTGGTAATCTTTACACTTATATTTTACACAGACGTATATATGTTACACATACACATCACACAGTCTTCCATATGTGCTTTTTTGTGTGTATTTTTATCAGAGGAAAAAATCACTGTCTGTGTGCTCCAGACTTTTCTGAATGGCAGTGCTGATGTGAAATTGCATGCCTATCCACTTATTATGATCTAAATGTGCTTTTTTAAAAACATTTTTTAGAAGTCTTAAGAAATAAAGTATTTGATCTGTTTAAAGTAAGACTATGTAACTTTTGAAATGAGAAATTATACGCTTCGTCTAAAAAAGAAAAATGAAACACAACCTTATTCAGTTTAAAACACACAGTGGTTTTGCAGCCACATCCTTACTTGGTTTGGTAGCTAATGTTAGCTAATGTGAGCATACTTTAAATAGATACTGTAGTGCTGTAAAACTGACATTTCTAAATCATTTCACTGACTTTATGACTGTTCTCCTCCTTTTTAAAGCGACTAGCTCAAGCATTTTGGGAATTGGAGGGGAATACATTGTACCATTATCCTGTAAAAGCTAATTGTGGCTATGGTAGCAGCTGTTCAGCATAATTCATGTACATGTCTTACTTTAATGTCCCATAGCACAAAACATCTGAACTGGTTTAACATGCAACTGTCTGAGGTGGAGGGATTTGGATGAATGAATGTTTTACATGTCAGCAACTGTGGGAAGGATGAGAAAATCCAGTTTAAATTGACAGTATGAGCTAACTTTAGCTGTCTTTTTCTCTGTGTCTCTCATCACACTGGTACTAGATATAACAAGAGCTCCTTTAAGAGCCTGTTATCTGGGTCACAGGTGCTCTTTTCTCTGTAATCGTCATTATAGTGAACACATAAACTGGATACAAAAGTAAAACTACAACAGGAGATATATTTTTGAAAATGCAGTATAAGTAGGGATGTAATTCAGAAAGATTTTAGACCATCACTTCACAGAACTGTCACAGGCCTGACTAAGGTAGTTGTAGTAATAAAAAGCATTAAGGCTTCAGCTAAAAAGTTAATTGCTCATTTAGCTTTGAGGCCAAAAAATCTTCAATAATCATCTTATTAAAATGGACAGATATTATCTGATAACATAATTACTTTTAAAGCAAGCATCCATAATGTTCCCGTTATCACAGATAGCGTTAATGAAAGTGGAAAGAGCATTTTGGTGAAGGGGAGGCGGTTGTCAGTTGTTTTGCTCTGTGGTTGTGGGACGTGTGAGTGAAAGCAGGAGGGATTTGATGCAGGCGGCCATAAGCCAGCTGTCCCTCCGCGGGATTGGCTGGACGGCATCAAGAGTGCGAGCAAAGCGTTGACCACTGACCACAGACAAGTCAGGCTGTCAACCACCACCAGGCCTCTCCTACACAGTCCTGCTTCTTCTGCTTCACATTGAAGAACACAGCAGTTCTTCTCTAAACTATTGTCTTTTATTTTGTGTTTATTTATTTTTTTGAATTAGTCATCCTTCCTTCTCCAGTTTATAGCTACCATCACTTTCTATTTTGTTATTTATCTATCATACCTCCATCCTCACACACTTTCAGCATCAGAATCAGAATCATCTTTACAATCTTTGACTCCAGTTTAGTCAGTTCTCAATGTGCTAACACCACAAACATCTTCAGAAATATACATCAGGAATGATGCTGTACAGGTGAAACTGTTTCTGTGAACTGTAAAGACAATACATATAGTGCAAAAGAAGTGAAGAGTGCAAGGAGCGAAACAAAAAAAGTTTTATATATATATATAGTAGGTGGTTATGTACAGTATACAGCTTGTTCAGATATACAGCATTGAGTGAAATGTATTACACATTTGGTATTTTAGACTAAAATAAATACATATAATTTGTAGGTACAGTGGGTATTATAGTGTTCCAGGCTTATTACACAGTGTTACAGTGAGTTAACTGTTCATAAGGACAGCGAGGCAGAAGAAACGTTTCTTGTGTCTGGTGGTTTCAGTGTATGGTGCTCTGTAGTGCCTGCCATAGAGGAGAAGTTGGAAAAGGTTATTTCCAGGGTGTGAGGGGTCTGCTGAGATTTTCCCTGCCCGTTTCCGGACTCTGGAGGAGTACAGATCCTGGATGGTGGGCAGGTCGGCACCGGTGATCTTTTCTGCAGACCCGCCTGTCTGTTGTAGTCTGTTCCTGTCTTGTTTGGTGGCCGATCCAAATGATGGAAGTGCAGAGAAGCCTCAATGATTGCAGTATAAAACTGGATCAGCAGCTCCTGAGGCAGGTTGAACTTCCTGAGCTGGCGCAGGAAGTACATCCTCTGCTGGGCTTTTTTAATGACCGTGTTGATGTTCAACTCCCACTTCAGATCCTGGGAGATTGTAGGACCCAGAAACCTGAAGGCTTCCACATCTGACACAATGCTGTTGAGTATGGTGGGGGGACAGTGATGGAGGGTTTGTCCTGAAGTCTACGCAGTTTTGAGCGTGTTCAGCTCCAGGTTGTTGGGAACGCACCACAGGGCCAGCAGGCTCATCTCCGCCTTGGATGAGGCTGATGACTGTTGCATTGTCTGCAAATCTCAGCAGTTGAACAGATGGGTCTCCTGAGGTGCAGTTGTTGGTGTAGGGGGAGAAGAGCAGTGGACAGAGCACGCATCCTTGAGGAGCGCCAGTGCTGACTGTCCAGGTGCTGACTGTCCAGGTGCTGGAATTGATTTCTCCCAGTCTCACCTGCCACTTCTTGTCTGTCAGGAAGTTTGTGATCCACTGACAGCGGGCGCAGTTGGCTGGGTGACTTTGGTGAGGAGGACCTCTGTGATGATGGTGTTGAAAACTGAGCTGAAGTCCACAAACAGCATCTTTGTGTAAGTTCCTGGGGAGTCGAGGTGTTGCAGGATGTAGTGCAGTCCCAGGGTGACTGCATCCTCCACAGGAAAACTGTAGGGGGTCCAGCAGAGGGCTTGTGCTGTCCTTCAGGTTTATTAAATGATTTGTTGCGGTTGCTGTTTTTTAGTTATCTTTACTCCTGAGGTTGTTGTTATCAGTCACTGTCAGATTCATTTTTGTCTCTTCTTCTGTATTGTCTGCCTGTTTGTCCACTCATCCGCCCACCTCTCCTCACAAAGACAACCTTCTGGCTCAAAGATTGCTCACTTGTCTTTCTTTCAGCACCCTTTTCCCTTTTTTCCCTTCCTTTGCTTCTTAAAGGGGCATGCATCTCAGTTCATAAAAAGCCTGCCTTACATGCTGAAGTTCAAGTCTGTGTTTACGAGGGTTGAACTGTGAGTTCAGCTCTATTAAAACCTTTTAAAGTATTTTTTTCAATGTCTTTTTTCAAACAACGTATAGCCCAGTGACAGAATTGGAGTATTATATACCTGCTGATAGGCTGTTGATTTGGAGCAAGCATTTCATACGTAATAATAATCATATGAGAATATGATTGCAGATGTGACTTGACTTATTAGCCTTTTTAGACTTTGAGATTTCTCAGAGATTGCTTTTATGCTCCAAATTGTATTATTTAATTTGTAGTCATATTCACAAAACAAGGTTATAAAGCAGTTTTCAATTTTAAGAATGTGAGCAGACTGAATATAAGGACATGCAATAGTAAAAGATTCCTAAGGTCAGTGTGTGTGTGTGTGTGTGTGTGGGGGTTGCTATAATACCTACAGCAGTAGGAACAGCGCAGCAGAGCCAGATGTTGCGCAGGTGGAAACGAGAGAACAGCTCCTATCAAAGCGTCCAAGTGAATCTGCAAATCGTCCTTCTCACTCTCTTTCTGTCACTCTCTTCCTCTCATGGCATCCCAGACTCTGTCTCTTCTCCTGCTATGTTTGTCCCTTCGGCCTTTCCATCTTCATCTATGTGACACCAACTTTGTCTTTCTCCGTCTGGTCTTGTCATCTTACTCACTCCTCCTCCTCTCATTGTGTTCGCTTGTATTATTTTAACTAACACAAAGGCTTTTTTTATTGACATACAAATGATGCTTTTTGTCTTTTCCATTCAACTTTATTCACTCATCCATCATTTTCAAACAAACGTCTTCTCCAATAAAACTAATTTCTCTTTCTTGCTTACTTCATTTGTTTCTTTCTTTCTTTTTCAATCTTTCTCTCAATTTTTCTTTTTTCTTTCTTTCTCAAATTGTTTCTTTCTTTCATTCATTCTTTCTTTCTTTCTTTCTTTCTCTCTTTCTCTCTCACTCTCTTTCTTGCTTTCTTTCTTTCTCTATTTCTGTATTTCTCTTTTTCACTCTCTTCTTTCTGTTTCTCTTTCTTTCACTTTCTCTTTTCCTTTATATATTCCATTTATTACTCACCCTGTCTTTTCTTTCACTTTACCCCCTGTGTCTTTTTGTTTCTCGTAGCAGATCAGAAATAACATTGTTTGAGTGAATCATCACAGAAAGTCCCTGATATTGTCAGCTTTAACAGTTGACTGTTTAAATAAATATATACTTTGTCATATTGTGTGTTTTGGTGAATATTCTCAGGAACTCATGACTAAAGATGGTTGGGTGGTAATAAAATAAAACCATAAAGCACACTCACAGTTTAGTGTTCACACGTATCACACGTTTTCCTGCAAATTCCTTTGTGCACAGTTTGTACCAAATCACTAAGATAATCACTTTTTTCCCATCTTTAGAATCACTCGGAATGAATCCCTCTCTGAATCATCCAAATCTAAATCCCTTTTCCCTTCTGTGTGTTCCTGTCTCAAAGCTCACGTCATGGTAGATTATTACAGAGGTTGTGCTCCCTGTACGCGTCGTGTGAAGACTTCCCTTTGATTTTAGATGCGACCCTCGGTGGATTTCAATCGAATTTCAGGCTGAGAAGGTGGAGAAGCAGCTGGAATGCTACTTAAGGCCGTGGCTCCCAGGCCACTTCGCAGAGGACTGCAGTGATAAAGTATGATTATGTGAGATGTGAGATGTGAGACTACAGCTATCTAAATATTTCATCGTTTTAATTGTTTGCCTTCATCTTGTGGCTGTTCAAAACAGATCCCCTCTCTTGAGATTTAAAAAATGATGGATTTGAACTTGAACCGGCTCGTGACTCGTTGAGTGAGCTCAGGAGAGCCCTGAGATTTTTTTCAGTGAGGAAAATCAATGAAAAGTGCTCTGTGAATTTCATTCAAGCCTCTTGAAATCAGTACATACATCTTTCACCTCAGTGAAAACAGTTTCTCTTCCAGACCAGAATCGTTTTCACTCTTCCTATAAAATTTCACATTTTACAGGAAATACAAAGAATAAAATGAAACACTAAAAGGAAATGGGTGAAGTCGTTACTATTATCTCCCCATCAAGGCTTTGAAACCTTTTACTGCGTCACTGGGTCTGTCTACTAAAAGACTGGTTATACCAAGTCTGTGCATGTGCAACTGGCCTTACACAACATTTCAAATATGCTGCTTTGACGTCATATCAAACAAATTCTAGATGTTAAGAATTTCACTGCTGCAATATTTCTTATTCTAAATAACAACAGAGACATTAACAAACATAAAATGGCAGCAAACCTTTGCTGGCAGTTACATCTAAATAAAATCCAATATTAAATAGTTACTCAAGTGATTTTGTATTTATATTTCTGTAAAGTGGATGACCTATAAGAAACAAAAGGTCAGAATTGAAGAAGCAGAGACCAACATATCCTGAATTTTAGTCACTAGGATTGGTCAACCTCCAAAAACTCTACATCTTACACACAATGCAACATATAGCATCTTTATTCATTCATTAAACACACATGCTTTTCAAACACCAATCCTCCAATTTGTAATACAGGCTTTCTTTTACCAACGTTAAATCTTCAAGCTCAAGCAGAGATAATCTCGATGACGTCACTGTGACATCATCCGGTCATTTTCTCAGATTTGACAAAGCTCATCTTTGCCAGCCACAGAAAACATTATACAAATTGACTGTTTTCACAAATTGAGTTGTGCTAACTGTGGTGAGTAAACTGAGCATGTGTAGGATTACTTTGAGTGCCCTTTAAGACTAATATATTACATTAAGCTACACTGTAACAGCAGCCGTACACTATTTATATCTTGTTTCATTTATTACTGGAACTGGTGCGATTTGCAAAGTTAACCTTTGTTTGGTAAGATGCTGAGATTGTCAGTACAGTCTCTATCACTATCTGTACAGGTGCTGGATATTTTGTACATCTGACTATTGTATTTTTGAAGCAAATGTAATAAATATTTGATACATACATGTGAAACTCCTCCTGACCTTCTCACCACCTACACAAAGTTTATCAAAGAGCTTTCGTGCCAAAAAGTCAGTAGATTCTTTAGGAGGGAATATAAAATTTCAAGCTGTTGGTCTTCAGGCCCGGGGGTGTTGGAAGGAGTGTTGTAAAGTCATTTAGAGTACCATGACCTCTGCTCAAGGCCTACACACACACACATACACACTCTCTCTCAGACAAAGTTTAGCTGATTTATCTACCCTTCAACACAAGCCCAGATATCACACACAGTTACTGCAACATCTGCGTGTGTGTGTGTCTGTGTCTGTGTGTGTGTGTGTGTGTGTATGTGTGCGTGTGCGTGTGAGAGTGTGAGTGTGAGTGGGCAGCTCATGGAGTAAGATGATGAAATGGTCACTGTCATATCTAATAGAAGACACAGGGACACTGATGGGAATAACATCTCATTCTCTATAGGTGGTGTCCTTTCCTCTGAGAAGCGTTTGAAGTGTAAAAGAGACCGGACCTGCTGAGTCGTAAACTGAGACGCGTCAATTACCATAATTAGTTTTGACCGAGTTGCAGCAATATGTGGTTCAGAATTGAAGTTCCTCAGAAATCCTATGAAGCTAGACAGACATTCCTTCCCTCCCTGCCTTTTTTGCTTGGTTTATTACTTAAGTTTGGCATTTATATAAGTTGCAAACGGCTGGGGACGAGGGGAGCTTTGACCTTCCTGGGTGTGGGTATGAGGTGGGGCTGGCACTTTTGAGAGAGTCTGATTGGTTCCAGTATTCCCACATCAACACAATTTTCTCCTCAGCTGTGACTTGGGGAACAAAATGTGTCATTGGTCCATTTTGGGTGGGTCCCCACATCATAAAATTACCAGAAAGTTTTAACAAGCCTGGCTCAGGTACAAAAATAAATTTTTCTTACCTCAGGTTTGGGCTGTAAAAGTACCCAAATTAATCTTCTAAATATAATAGCTGTTTAAAAAAAATCAAAATGTGACTTTTTTTGACTACTTCTGTTATATACTTTCTTAAATACCGCTGATACTTCTGGACACAATTAATCATGAAGCCATGTGTTGGAATAATGGAGGAAGATGTTTCTAGTGCAGCCTGCATTTATCTAGTCACAAAGACTCTCACACATACAGTATTTACCTTTAGCAGAGCCAGGCTAGCTGTTTCCAGGTTTATGCTAAACTTAGCTGCAGCTTCATGCTGTCAACATATTTAAAATAAGCTTTTCCCAAAGATGTTGAACTATTCCTTTAAATCCTGTGGAGTAGACAATGTATAATGATGAATATATCTATGTTTGGTCCACTGCAGGTGAATAACTTAGTCGGTTGTATAAATCCAGCATTGGTTCTCAGTCAGTCTGCACTCTGTGGTGGTGAAGCCGCAGCCTGTTGAACCTCACTGCACTGAGTGGAAACTGGCATGGAGATGATGATAGCGTATGTATGTTTGTGTGTATGTGGTTGTGTGTAGCATACAAGAATGTCTTTAAATCAGTAAGAATGAATAGTAAGAATGTGTTGATGTGTGTTTTGGGTGCTCAAGAAATTAAGTTGGACTACTTTACTTTTGTGTGTGTTTTTGCAGAATATAGCACATATCTGAGGTTTTAGCTACTGTTTATGCCTACCAGGGTATTTCTGTGCACGACCTTCTAATTGCATTCGCCATGCCCCTCTTTATTCATTTTCCCCCTTCTCGCTCGGTGTCCGTCGTCAGACTGACTCTGCTGGCCCTTTGCTGTGGGAGAAAAAACCTCCAGCTGAGACAGGAACCGATTCCCCAGAGAGCACATTATCATTATGGCGGATATTGTACTTAAAAGTAGAGGAGGGAGCGCATTTGTTGGTTTTTGTCATTTCACGCTGTCAGAAGTGGTCTCAGAATGTCTCTAGGTCTGCTGCCACCGACAAAAAAAAATCATGGGCTTTTGCTCCGGACTGACGATAACAGGAGTTTATTTAGGGAAAACTGAAAGCCACAAAACCTATTAGACATTTAAGTATAAATCACATGTGATGGTTTTAAAGGCTTTCATGGTTGATCTGAGCGCAGTGTCTGTGAAAAGAATATCCGCTACTGTACATCACTCACTACTGTATATTTACACGGAAACCCTGTTTGTAAATATGTAATTTAACCCTATATCCTGAAAAAAATGGAAGTTCTCATTTGTATAAAGCGTAAATGTAATCAAACAACATGAACAGTAGTAAGAAATGCAAAAGTATACCAGTGTTTTATTTAAAGAGAGGTGTTTTTCTTTCCTTCTCGCTTTCTCTTTGTTGATAAAGTTGTGACCCAGTGCGTGTGTGTTTGTGTGTGTTTCCATCCCATAGTGGAGTACGACAGGGAGCTCTCTCCACAGCGGCGTCACCACAAGGAGTTTAAGTTCAACCTCTCGCAGATCCCCGAGGGCGAGGCCATCACCGCAGCCGAGTTTCGCCTCTACAAGGAGTGTGTGAGCCGCGCCTTCCGCAACGACACCTTCCTGCTCAAAGTCTACCAGGTGGTCAAGGAGCACCCTGACAGGTAACACAAACCCACAGTTATAAGCATGTAGATTATACTGCAGCTCCTTGTTTCATTTCATTATTGAAGCTAAATACATTAAGTTAGATTATAAAGCCTAGGACTCTTGTGGCTGCATCCTTATAGCAAATGGAAATATTACATTTTCCCATTATCCAGCATGACATGTTTGGCATCATTAGAAACTCTGGGATCCTAAAGACATGCACAACATTTGTGTGCATTGATAACCAGAGTTATACTGAAACTACAATTTAAAGTAATGTATTGCCTTAAAAAAAGCATGCCATGTCAACCTTTTTCTGGATACTGAAGGTTAAAGAGTATGTTTTGAAAAAAAGTTGCCTCTCTATCTTTCTATCATTCTCCCTGTGTGTTACACAGACTCTGGCCTCTCACCATGTTTATCATGTAAAATCAAGCAAAACCACGTCTTACAGAAATAGCACAGCTTCAAAATCCTCCCGTCCCCCAAATGAGCACAGCTAATACATGCCAAACATTTACATTACGTCTACAGGGGTAGATAAACATCCAGTAAGATTTCTGAATGATATTTGTGTTTTATGAAGCCCTCCCAGTGCGAACCAATACTAACATGAAGAGAATTTCTGATATACACTTTTAGGCCAACATCTGATGTCGCCGGGTATATTTTGTTTATCAGTGAACACACATCAGAGTTACTGTGTGCTAGCCTTTCTTTATGTATAAACTGTAAAGCTGTAGATGTATTGAGAGCCATTACACATGATTAATATGTTATTTTGTGTTGAGTAACGTGAAGAAACAAAAATACCTTTGGGTGGGGTCTCTTAACACCAAATGTTCTCAGCCTGCAATCCCAGGATAAAACTGATCCACTCTGAAGTCCTCAGATTGAGCAAGTTTAACACCTTCAGCTCTAGATGTTTGCAGAGTATATTTTTCTGTCTGTCAGAAGGTTTCTACGGGTATCAAAAGTTACTTATTTGCTGCATTCCTTTATCCCTACAATGGGTGGTTTGTACTCTCCAGCCTGGAGGTAAAGCCTTTTATTTTTGGAGATATTCAGAGATTAAAGGGCCCATATATCTCCAATTTCTGTATTATTGTAGGACAGGTTTTCTACCTTGAAGGAAATTACAGCCTGGATGGTGCGCTATCAGGTAGAGAAAGATTACTGCCTCTGGTTTTACGTTTCATGAGAGTGAATTAAAGGTGCAACATGCATTCAGAGACTAAATCAATCTAATTACTTTATAGTCTCGTCATTAATATGAATGTTTAATTAACTGCTCTGAAAGTATCTCCTGAAGATTGATGGGCAACAATATGAGAAAAAGTAAAACCTAGCAGTAAACAGTTATTTGCTCTATAAAGGCTTTGCTGTTGTTTTTCTAATTTTCTGCTTTTTTACAAAACTGCACCTTTGTAATCGCCCAATCAGCGGGGAGCCTATTAACTTTCTTGTGCCCCTCCTTCCCGTAAAAACCTGACTCCTGTTTTGACTCTAAGCCATAATGATAGAGCGCTTAATTAGCCTGACACCCTTTGTACTTTTCATTTGATTGGGGCGGTTTCGCTAACAGCAGGCAAGGAATGTGGGAGACTACAATGCCAAAAATGTGGCAGGTCTGACATTGAATGAGAAAGGGCAGGTTGCTGCGAATGCTGTTTTAACTGACCAAGACCCATTCAGCAGCATTTTGCCAGCCATTATACTGTACCAAAGAGGGTGATTTCATTCCTCTCTTGTCTTACTCACAAACTTCAACTCCTACTAGATGGAATATTGCCGTTATTCTGATTCTTAAAGTGCTTAGGTGTACAGACGGAGAGCTCTTCCCTGATCCTTTCCCTCCAGATGTCCTACTCGCATATTGCTTTTACAGTCTTACAAATATGCCTTTTCAGCAGTTTAAAAGATGAAAGCACATTAGCTTTGACCTACACTCTCCCACATTGCATTACATTTTAACAACAGCTACTGACAAGACTTATAAAGGAGATTTATTGTAGCAAAAAAAGACAACTTTGACCTTTAACCTAATTATTCCAGTTCATTTAAGCAGTCAGTCAATAAGAAGTTTTACAGTAGGCTCTCAGTAGCCTTCGCCCTGCAGGCGGCTCTGTGATGGAACCCCTGCAGTTCTTCGTCAGGCAAACGGTGGCTGTGACGATGAGTCGGAAACACTGGTACCTTTGCTCATGCTGTGACAAACGTGTGAACTTAGCAGCAGGGTAGAGTGTGTGTGTGTGCGAGTGTGTGTGTGTGTGAGGGGAAAACAGGGACTAGAGGCTCATACGGAAGCTGTCAGAAACACTCTCATTAATGACCAATAAAGAGTAGCTGCTGATGCATGACTGCAGGGGCATTCTCCGAACACCTGGATGATTGTGATGCTTTGATGTCAGGTTGGGAGGAGGGTCCGACAGACCCGATGCTGTGTTATTACTACTGTAATGGGACAGTGGGAGGACAGGCCCTCTTATCACTCACACTCTGTCTTTTCCTCACATCTCCTCTGATCTCTTTTCATTTAACACTGCAGTCATATTAGTCTCTATCCCTGTTTGACATCTTCCATTTTGAATCCTGATTTCAGTCTCACAAAACATTGTCAATGATATTAACACACCTGTAGCCTGATACCAAAGATTTAATTCCTTCCTTTCCCCTGTCCCTCAGAGAGGTGGACCTTATGGTCAAATCTACAGTGGAGAAGAATACGGTGCATTTTCTGTTGAGTGCTGCTATTCATCTTCCTGTCATTTTGTTATGATACTGTTACCCTGATACGAACCGAGAGCTCCTGTGTTTCTCTTGAGTTCTTAAAGTGGTAGATCTCTGTTGCTCTGAGCTATAATGAGACTGTACTGCGCAACAACTGCATAAAGCAAACGATCAGACTAAAGCACAGCAGACACTTTAAATCATATTCTGTTTCTTTTTGTATGTAGTTTTGATGTTTTCTGGTTATTATTTTATACACTCTCCCCCTGTCTCTGTGTAAGTTATGTTCTCTGCTACTTCTCAAATGTGTCCGTTTTTGTCTCTCCCCGTACATTCTCTTCTTTGGTGCTTAATCAAATGTGTAGCAGTTTCTCTGTATTTCATGAACTCTGTCTTCATGTCTTTTGAAAAAGTTGGTTTGCAGGATTTTTAATTCTACCTTAACTAAACTTTTTAACCATGGTCCAACTTAAAACTAACCTCCAATCCCTTAAAAAATGAACTTCCATCTACATTTTTTAAAACCTAAATGTACCTAATTTAAGTGAACAGAGCAGAGTTAAAAACCTTGAAGTTGTAGCAAACTTAAAGGACAGTGGAGCTCTGGTCAAGAAATAATTTTGAGATGGGAAGGAATGATCTCATCAAACCGTGACCATGGCAATCATGGTGTTGGAAGTCCTTCAGGATTGTCTTTTTAAAGAGGTTGTTTTATGCTCTTTTCCCAGGTTAATATTCTCATATTTGTGGTGTGTTTACAAAAAAGCACCTTATTACAAATGTACAATCCATGGAACAGCCCATCTTTTCTTATTGGCTATTTTCTGAGTGACGCATGCCAGGCCAACCAAAGGTAACACGTTGTAGCCAACTGTAGCAAGGAAAAACCAAGGCTATAGGTAAAACTCACCAGAAAATTGCAATTGCCACAGCTGAGGATTATGTTACTCAACCTTTGGAAGGTTTGCAGTAACAGATTTGCTTCCTGACGTCCACAAACTGTGCAGCATTTCTTCCACTGTCTGTCTCTCCTCTGCTCCACACTATTTGTGTGTCAAAGGACTAAGCCCCGCCCCCAGTGAAACACAGAGCGCAGAGGAGAGAAACTAGCATGACCATAAATAACAGCAAAACACAGGAGA
Organism: Scomber scombrus; assembly: GCF_963691925.1. Lineage (NCBI taxonomy): Eukaryota > Metazoa > Chordata > Actinopteri > Scombriformes > Scombridae > Scomber > Scomber scombrus. Next base: position 9,295,507 of record NC_084989.1, read on the forward strand.
GACTCATGCTGAGCTGAAATGCAACAAGTGCACATAAATAAGTTAGATACCATAAATAAACATTTTGTTTCTTTCAGGAGGGGTGAGTCGGCAATGGTATAGGAAACATTAAGTGTATAGGAGTCAGTTTTGATGTTTAACTCCGCAAAATGTTATCTTTAATCCAAGCGACTTTTCTTTTCCACCAGAGAGGCCGACCTTTTCCTGCTGGAGTCTCGCAGGCTGTGGGCTGCTGAAGAGGGCTGGCTGGAGTTTGACATCACCACCACCAGCAACCTGTGGGTGATGAGCCCAGTGCACAACCTAGGCCTGCAGATCAGCGTGGAGACCAGCAGTGGTAAGACAATAAATCATAGATTTATTTTACTGCACGATTCACAAGAAAAGAAATGATTCGTAGTTAAAAAAAGTAAAAGTCATATAATGAGTGTGTTGTGTCTTTTGAAACAGGGCAGAGCATCAGCTCCAAAGAGGCGGGGCTCGTTGGGCGTGACGGCGCGCTGGAGAAGCAGCCCTTCATGGTGGCGTTCTTTAAAGTCAGCGAAGTGCACATCCGCACCGCCCGCTCCCCTGGCGGCGGCAAACGTCGCCAGCAGAACCGCAACCGATCCACCCAACCACAGGATGGATCCAGAGGGCCCGGCCCAGCAGGTCAGTCTGACGTCCGCTACACAAACACTGAACCTCAACTGACCTCATCACACAGCGCAACAGTGAACACAAGCAGACGTTTAAAAAAAAGAGAGCGCATCCTAACCTCACAACATCTGTTACTGATGGCTAACCTGTTGAGAGCAGTGGATGGGCAGCATGTGTTTGAAGTATCCTTCTTTGGGAGACTTGATAAATTAAACCTGACTTCTGCTGGATCTCTTTAATCAGCCCCTGTCAGATGAAAATCCTCGCCCAGGGATGATGTCCAAAATCTTCTTTTTTTTAAACTTTAGTTTCTGTGTATGGATTAAGAGTATTGCAGTGTAACCCAGAAAGTGCATCTTGAGCAGTGAATATGATATTTTTCAGAGCATTATGTATGATGTGTTATTTATGAAGGGGATTTATGTGGCACTTCTCCAGACAGGCTGAGTGATTGGATGGTCGGTTTGGCTTCATTGTTGAGCTAAAAAGACTAAAGTTAATGAGGAAAAGCTGGAGTATGAAATATATGGGTGGTGTTAGAAAGCATAGAGCAGAAAGGACTTAAAGATTTGATCATATAGTAGAAAGGTTGGGCAACAGTACAAAATGGCAGACACACAAAGCACTATACAGTATAGTAAATATTAAAGAATTTAAGACGCAGACGGTGAATCATCTTGACAGGTGACCTCATCCTCCTCATCAGTCCCCCACGCTCCTCTTCCTACTCAGCAGATGATGTAATGAGCAGGTATAAGCTTGATGTTATGAGCTCCGTAAATTAAATCAACCCCTAATCCGCCCACCTTTCACCTGCTGTGTAATTCTGGCCAGCCTTTATAGCTCTTAAAGCTAAGCTGCTCCTGTGAAGCTTCATTGTGTGACTACCACAGCACATAAAGCTCGCTCTCAGTGAGCCTGCTGTTAATATCTGTCTTCTCCTTGGCTAATTTGACAGATGAAGCATCATGCTCTTACTAAGCCTTAACGCCTCAAAGCTTTGATTCACAGGAGAGTGCTGTGTGCAGCAGTAAATATAATCTCTCCAGCAGGCAACCACCTATATGTTTCAAGTATAAGTGATATTTCTAAGAATAAACATATACCAACTGTTTTTAAGTCCAATACATTTTGAAACGTCATGCTTTGTACAATATCTGCACATAATAACTATGTTTAATATGAGGGAAAGATTATTGTTGTGGCAAATAAAACTAGTCAAAGATCATGGTTAGGTTTAATAAAAAGGTGAACTTTCCAGCTCTTTACATAAAGGGCACACTATTTTCTGCAATAGGACTGAATGCTACCATTGGAGTATCATAACATTGTGTAACTTCTACCTACTTTACTGTAATAGTGTACCTTGGATTTATGTCATGGTTCTCAGCCTAAAACCTCGTAAACTTGATTCTACAAATGGTCAAATAATTAAAACTGTGTTTAGGAAAGTACATAATAATGTCTACACAGGACATACAGTTTTATTGCTGTATTTAAATATCTCATATAAAGCTGTGTGTCGGCTAACCTTCAGGTAGCCAAAATTGTTTGGCCCAACAGCAGCCTGAATTCGCCACACCTGCTTGTGGGACTCATGTCAGCCTTGTGATAAATGACGTGCCAGAATCAGCCAAATTCTATTTGTGCTGGGAGTGAGACTCTTTAAAAATTAGCGACAGTGCTGCTAACTGTAGTTGAGGCTCAGCCATAACGACTCAAGTCTGAAACCCCAAAACTTTGCCAAATCTGGCAGCCAAACTGGGACAGAGCCGGCTCAGTTTTGGTCCTCTGTTGCCAAAACACAGCTTAGTGTGCTGACACACAGCTGCAAAAGGCCCGACTTGGCCAGCTACCTGGGAAGCGATTTACCTTTGCTTTGCTTTTTCTGCTAACCGATTTAATTGCTATACCATCTGCATGGTACAGAAGTATTTGCTGGACAAGCTGGGTGTGCTCTCTCTACTGCTCCCTGAAAGTCTTTTGCTGAGATTTGTTGGCTTTATTTTCTGTTTGTTCAGTGCATCTCCTTCAGCTTCTCAGTAGGTTACAGCACGCTGCTGTTAACACAAGAGGTTGTAAGTTAAATTCCTGCAGGGCCTTTTCTCAGTAATTGCATTAGATGAAAGCTGTGGCTGACATAACAGAGAACAAAGACTCACAATTTGTTATGCTGCAGGACATCTAGGGTGTACCACATGTTCAGTTTTGGCTCCAGACCTCTACTCTCTTTTACCCAGCTGTCACTTTTGGCTTGAGATGTCCTAAGATATCTTCAGACTTTAAGTCAGGATGTCTTGAAGACACAGTGATACTGAGGTACAAAGTGGATCAGAAGGCTATGGTACCCACCATGTGTAACAAATGTCATCCCTGCTCTCCTTCATGTCAAATTTAAATATGTTAACAATTAAAGAAAGAGTTAAATGCTGTTATATAAAACTGAGCTACTTTTATAAGCAAACTGTTCAGATAGTAGGTTGTCTGTAGTTTGCTTTAGTGTCCCAGCCTGTATCAGGAGGATGAGAAAACCTTCTCTGATGTGAATCTGCTCAAAAATTCTGCTCTAACAAGGACAATCTGTTAAATATGTGTCCTGGAGGATTGGACTTTACATAACCCAAAACATCAAGACCTCTCCGCCTCGCCACTCGGGACGACGGGGAGTGTAAATATTTAGATCCTACACAGGAAGCGGGGAGGCCCCCCTCGCGACAGCAGAGTGTCCGTGGCCAGAGGAGGACTGCTGGGATTGGATGGGATGGGAGGATCCGTGAGGAATTCAGGAGGGCATATGGTTTCAATACCGCATCACTCACTCCAGAGACAGGGAGGAGGACAGGATGGATGGGGAGAGCATCCGTCTTGTGGAGCTCTCATAGGGAGAAACTAAATGTGGATGTTGTCCCCGAGTTTCTGTTTGGCACAGAGCTACAGAGCTTCAGCACATCAGTTCAAGCCACTGCAGCTTCATGTAAAAGGAGTATTTCACCGATAATTCACCCTGATGCTTTTTCCGAAAAAACACGAGATCTAAGGCCGGAGGCAGCAACGTGTTTGTTTTTAATTGCTTTAGTGTGCACTAGCACACTAAAGCAGTTCCACTCACTGTAGAGGCTTTTTAAAACCTTTTTTCAACATGAGTTACTTTGCTCTGTGTGTATTCTGAAAATAGATTTTATCCTCTGCCCAAATTGCACACTCCTGACCTGTGTGGTGCACTGATTTTACTGCATCTCTTTTTATTAGGTTGTCCTCATTTTGAGTGCAACTGACAACTGGAGAACTATTTTTGTCCATTTTCATTTAGATTTAGGAATTTGGCCGCGCTGCTTTGCTTTGTCATAAATTCCTAAAACGCCTTTCTCAGTGTGCGAAGGATATAAAACAAGCTTTTAACTGGGAAATCTACATATTCCCAGCTGTATTCCCTGCAAGGCTTTTGGGCCTTGTTATTTTTCTCATTTTCATAATTTTACGAGCTAGATTTAAAACGACATGTGATATTAAATATCTTCCAGATGACACAAGAGGACGAAATCAGCCAAATAAATTTCTGCAGCATTAGTTTTTAGATAATGGTGTGATTATATGAGTAATGAATCAGCTCTGTTTTCCACTTTTTTTTACTCACAGTTTTAGTCTAATGTCTTGTTCCCTTGTTTAGTTTAGTAGTCATTTACACATTGTCTTGAATTGTGAGAACAATGTATGAATATTTTTGATATTTCCACCCCCTCTGGGTGTGCCTGAGCTGTGCGGAGTGGAAAACGCTGCCGTGTACCTTGCCAAAAGAACAATACAACACCTTTAAAGGTAATTTGGGGTTTTGTGGGCGAAGAAGGCCGGGGAGGTAATGGGAGTCAGGTTGGGCTTTGGCTGTGGGGGAAGTTAACAACCATCCGGGGAAGGAATATCACGTCCCAGCACAGCACAGGCGGCCTGTAATTAGGCCTAGCCAGTCATTAGCTGCGCAGCTAAAAGACTGACCACGCTAACAGTATCGCTTAAAGAATTATAATAACACGGCTCTCGGCCAGCTGTGTTTTTTCATCTGTCTCTCCTCTCCTCCCGCCTCCTCCTCATTCTCCTCGCTCCTTCCCCACCCGACCTCCTTTTGTTTACCGTTGGAGTAATTAGACATGGCGGAGCTCCCTCGCAGGGTTTAATAACCTCTGTGATGAAAGACAGGAAGAAAGATAAACTTCAGTAGTAGTGCTTGGAGGGAGGGATGGAGGGAGAGGAGAGGAGAAAACATGAGGGACAACAGTGACATTCTCTCATGTCTTCATGGGGGTTGGGACTCTCTCCTTCCTTCTTCCGTGTTGAGGACGCAGATTTTATTTTAAACATTGGCCTATACTGTATAACCTAAGTTTTCTGTCACCACCACCTCTATGGGAGTTCATGTAATTGCTACTGTAAAACATGCAATCTTTCCTTGCTCCAAAATGAGTCCTGATTTGAGAAGTTGCTGGAGGAAACTATAGAATTACAGCGAGGCGGTCTGAGAGATTGTGGTCTGTTGGGCTTGAAATTACTTTTTAATGTCATATGTCACACACACACACACACACATGCACACACACACACACACACACACACGCACACACTTCATTCACATAACACCCTTGCTATAAAGTCTGAATTGGCACCATTTGATTCTTGTATTTTCGGAACGATGTGATAAATATAATTTATAGCCTTTTCCTTCTGACAGAGGTGCTGGTTAAAGTGTTTTCGAGGCTTAATGAATGGCAGGTAGTGTAGTGAAGGGTTAATATCAGCCCAGGACTCATACAGTGTATCGAAAGCCTCAGTGTTAAAGAGCTACAGTGCCGAAGCTCAGTAAGGAGCAGTGTTTCCCCTGCTATTGAATAGACAGGGTGGAGAACCAGCATCGACGGCCCCACCTCAATGAATTCAATGTGAATTAGTTTCAGTGGAGAGTTTTAGTGTCACATGGTCAAATGGATGTTTGTCTACTCATAGAGAAACATTTCCAGGTTAAACACTGTTAGGTAAGCTGCTGTAAAATGGGAGCAGAGCTCAGTGCCATTCACATTAATATGTCCTGAAAAGAGCTTTTTTTCCACTTTATATTCAAATACTTGCTCTTGATGAAGCGGGTGAAACTGGAGTTCATGATAATGTCCTGTATGTCCAATAGTTTGACATTCTGTAAAAACATGCTTTCTGGTAAGACTAAAGCAACAGTTAGCAGCTGGTTAGTGAAGCTTGGAATAAATGGTATAAGCAGGAGATAGCAGCTTGTTAAGATAGATAAGAGTCCAGGCAGTCACTACACCTGGACCAAGAAATAGTTTGGCATAATCCCCAAATATAACCACCACCAAACAAACAAGATTTAACCGTTTAATTAGTGATCTTTATAGATGCTGGTATGTGGTGTTAGTTAAGCTAGCACATTGCTGGCTGTAGTTTATTTCTCGATATGCTGAACTATTTCTTTAATGAATGAGAGTCATAAAACCGTTTGAATTATGTGATTTTAAATCATTTGGGATAACTCACTACCCCAACTGGAATACTCCCAAAGACACTAGAGTGTCGTAACAGACTTTTAATTAGTAACTATTAGTACATATTAGTATAATAAGTATGATCTATGCTGACTACATTTCTTCCCACATCTTCTCTCTGTCAGGGAAAGGGAAAAAGAAATGAATGGAAGCCTCATGGGAGCCGGAGCTCAGCGGTAGCTGTGTGGCATTAAATTTTTACAGGCAGGAAGGGGAGATGTGGTTTATGGGCACCACAAATCTGGGCCTTTACACTCAATGAAAGCCCACAGTAAATATCAGCTTTATTCCTCTTAAAGAGCCCCACAGACTGTAAATGCAGATGGCTTTGAAGGCCGAGAGGTGCAAGGAAAATGAGTGTGTGTGTGTGTGTGTGTGTGTGTGCGTGTGTGTGTGTGTGTTTCTAAAAACCATACCTTATACCGTACAGCATATAAGCAAGCTAGTATTTTAGCATGCCTTGGTATACACATTTTGTTCACTGTAATTTTCATTAAAAAACTTACAGGAATAATGATCTGCTGATTATACAACAATATATTTAGGCTTTTTTTTATCAATTTAATTAATTTAATCTGATAAATAAACAGAGGAATTAAAATACAGTCATATTCGATGTCTGCAAATAATTCCAGTTAATGTCATATATGTGAGATGATCAGATTTTCTCACCTTGCCTGTAGTTCTAGTGATGAATGATTTTATTAATGCCTACCAGTGTAGTAGTGTGCCTACAACTGACAAGTGTGCAGGCAGCAATGCAGCTTCACTCACACTGAACCCTGGGCTGCGATGTGACCCGCAGCTGAATGTCACGCACCATTAAACTAGACCTGGATGAGGGAGGAGGGGGTCTCTGGGATTGTGTGTGTGTGAAACATGGGTGTGTGTAGTCTGAGGCAGAGTGAATTTCAGAGTTCAGAAGCACTGAGTACTATATGTTATCTACAGACAGACACACACATACAGACATGCTCACTGTCATATACACACAAAGCTCTTAAAACTGATCGATGTACAGCTGCATCGGCCCAGTCATCACATCATGATTGAGTCTACATGCTCCACATTCCAATAGAGACTTATAAATCTCTGCACATTAACTCCGTTAAAGCCCTATCAACCTTTTATTACTGTAATGTGTCATTTAAGAGCCATGGTAATTCCTCTCTCAATAAAAATCACCTCAAGTTCACATCAGGTCATCCAAGTCACTCAGCCAATCAGCTTTGTTCTTTTCCTCTGGCACTCTTCCTCTGCCCTTGGTTGTTTCCTGTATATAAACACTGTACACACTGCAAATTTCCACTACAATGCATACAAAAAGTGTTTTTTATTTGCTGTTGTCGTAATTATGGAAAACATCAGTAGGATCCTGCAGCAGCTGTTTTAGGACCAGCCTGTTTCCTTGTTTGTGAAGGTCAACATACAGTAAATCTGTTAAATCCAAATGCTCTCTGCTGTTGAAGAGTCTGGCAGGTCAGTCAGTCCACAGGGAGGCAGGATGAACACCACATGACCCTGCATTCATACACACACACACACACACATACACACAGCCAAATATGCATGCCTGAATGCAGAGTACACGTGCATCCATAAAAAGATTACACCCCGGCAATCACACACACCATCAACAGTACACACACTCACATAAACTCTGCGTTTCCATATTAGAAGACACCCAGCGAGCTGCCCTTCCTATCGAAGAGGAAGGAAACCCCAACTGGGGAAACACCTGACTGTATCCGACGCTTACGGCTGACCCTTTGACCTCACCCGCTACCGCCTGTCGTGACCAGTCTCACCTCTTCTTTCCTCTCTCCTACAGAATTAACTCGTCGAATCAAATGACGTATTCCCGTTGTGCTGCAATAAAAAGAAACGGGAAGGATTTAGATTTGATTTGTGTGATGACCCCTGAAAGGCAGGAGGTGCAGCTGTTTTATTGTGCCGCGAACAATATTTTCTTTCTTGCTATGGGTTCTCCCTGCAGCCTTTTTATTTCTCTCTCTCCTCATTTACTTTTAGCTTAGATTAATCCAAATGCCAAGTTCAACTCACCACTCACCCCCTCTCACTCTCACTCTCTGTCTGCCATTTCTTTTTTTTATATTTGAGACGGATCCAGCTAAAACACCAGAGTCTGGTCAGAGTGCTCAGTGTGTCTGTTTAATTTGATTTGATGATGAAATGTTAATGCAACTAAGTACCGCTGACTTTAAATGAGAATTCTTCCTTTTAATGAGCAGCAAAGTGGTTTTGACTGTTAAACACATAAACATCAAGCAATTTGTGTGTGTGCGTGTGGTTTTGTACGTAGGGGACACTGCTAGTGAATGATGCACACATCAATGAAGCATGCAGATTGGAAATATGTGTGTGTGTGTGTGTGTGTGTTGGCTGCTTTTGCTGAGTTAGTGAGGTGAGTGGCTGGGTGGTGGCTATGACTTAGTGACAAATCTCCGCCTGCAGTCAGACTCACTGGCTCTGTCTTTTTTTTTTTTTTTGACAGAAGCGCACTTTTCTGGAAAGTAATCTAATGATGGATATAAGGCTATACCTTTTTAATTTGCTTCTCCATATATTATAAAGGAATGAAAAATCTTTTGTAAGTGCTTCAATCGCAGTAATGTGCAGCTTTTTTCTCTACGCAAACAGTTTATAGCCTGCGAGAAACAAATAACCATGTTGGCATAATTTGACAGGATAAGTGGCTACATTAAATAGACTGATGATGCAATGAACAACTTTGAAAAGTAGCGAATGAGGCAGCCAGTTAGAGAAAAAAGTCTGAAAACTGTTTGTTCTTGTAGGGTGTAAAGTGAATAGCTTCAGCAGTTAATCTAAGGTTAAACATGGAATCAGAAAGCCATATTTGAACCCTAATGACAAACCAAATGACAAGCAGCTACAATTTAAATCATCTCCAGGCTGAAGGGACGCTTAGGGCGCTGGGGCCAACAAGAAGCCACGCTTAGCTGATCACACTGCCTCACACTTCCTCGTGACCTTCTGTTCTGACTGTTTGGACATTCTTGATGTCTGTAAACGGTGCTGCCATCCATCACAAGTCTTCCTGGATAAGGCTCTTTTAAGAATACAGGACTAACTACTGTTAGAGCTTGCGTTCTCTTCCTGTCATTGTCTCTCTCGAGGAGGTTTGTGAGGGAAAAAAATAATAATCAAAACAATCAAATCAATGAGGCACGACAGAGAGAGGGTGAGAGAGAGAAAAAACACTTGAAACGTCAGTGGAAAGTTGGTGTCACCCACTTGACTTCAACATGGTGATGGATGCCAACAATGACCTCCTCGCCTGTGAAAACCAAACCTATACCTGGGACAGTCTGCCGCCGTCCACCCTGCTGCTAGGCGGCTGCAGAGTGGAACAGAGAGAGGGCGAGAGAGTCTGACACAAGCACTGTTGTCACTGTGTCACCACTTGCGATATTTGACTGCTGATGAATTCAATTAGGCAAACGCATTAGACAGCAGATGAATGTGGAGCATGTACAGAAAAGTGACCACTGTAATGAGAATTTGTGCCTATGCTCTGGTCTACGCCCTCACATGCGTCTCCACCCAGTGCATTACATGAGGCGTATTGTGTTATTCTTCTGCTCTCACATTCAGAATGTAATGCGTCACATGCACAGGGTTTAATTGGGAATTCTTGTAAAAACATTATTTACTCAGGGTAGTTTTTTGCTGAGTGTGTTTGTCCCATCGATCATGTAGTGACACAGGTTATGATTTCCTCCCAAGTTACTGTTTCTGTTCTTCTGTTTCAGATTATAACAGCAGCGATCAGAAGACAGCCTGCAGAAGACATGAACTCTACGTCAGCTTCCGAGAGCTGGGCTGGCAGGTATAACACATGTTCATACACAGTACATCATGAAGGCCTCAGTAGGCTTCAAATCAAATGTTTCAAATGGCCCACACAGTCTGTCTTTATGTATAGTTTTTATATTGCAACCATACAGAGCAAAAGTACATTTTTAGTTTTACAGGGATTTAGATTATTTATGGATAGTCTTTTTTTTTCCTTTTTCTTTTTAACTGACATTGCAGTCTTTAGAAAAAATCTTTTAATTGTGTTAGACAGCATCACATGACACACACTGTAAACACCACTGACTGTCAGATAAATGTGAAACTAGCACTGCCAAACAAGGGTGTGCTCAACAGAGAAAATTAATTAAATTAGCTCACTAGAGTAAACTGATGTTTCACACTGCAGGTTCGTGTGTGTGTGTGTGTGTGTGTGTGTGTGTGTGTGTGTGTGTGTGTGTGTGTGACAGACACAGGAAGAAATAGAAGCGAGGGGCACTGTTACACACATCCTTACAAACAAGCTGTAAGCTGTTAACACAGCACTGACATCTAGAGGGAGACTGCACTCTCTCTCACACACACACAAACACACACACACGCTAACACGTGCACACAGGAAGGAAGCTGAGCAGAAAGAGAGAGAGAGACAGGCAGAGAAAGACAGACAGATATTATTGACAAGCAGGAAGGTACGTGCACTTGATAAAAACACAAAAACAAGTTAGAAAGAGGTGAAACACGCAGGGAATTTGTCAGAGCGAAACGGTAAGACAGCGAGGGAAAGGAAGCAGAAGAGAAGTATTGCTTCCCTGAGCGATTCCACAGACACAAGTGTTTGAGCAGGGCTTTGTCCTCAGAGACGAGGTTAGCACTGAATTTCCCAACAGAAGTCAGGTGGGTCACTATAGAAGACAAGCAGTGCTGCATCCTCAGACAACAAAACGACATGGAAGAGCTGCTTATTCAGTTACTCACAGTGATGCAAAGATGTTTTCCACTAATATGGCTGAATTACAAAACCAGATCTGACCTTTCTAGAATTGTTCTATTTATAAAGCCTTAATGAGTTGGCCTTTAAAAATGCCAAATAACAGTTTATGTTTACTGCCTTGTGTCTCTAAGGACTGGATCATTGCTCCTGAAGGCTACGCAGCCAACTACTGTGACGGAGAGTGCTCCTTCCCCCTCAACGCCCACATGAACGCCACCAACCACGCCATTGTACAGACACTGGTAAGAAAAACCCACGGGATTCTGTCAACCTTGGTGCTGGAAAACTCAGTGTGTGTTTATCTCTCCCTTCATACAAGGAAAGCTTAAAGCACTCATGTAACAAATGTTTATATCATCAGTGGATGGCTCTACATTGTGAGGATGTGTATGAATTCACTGAAAGACTTTTGGTTTTTTAACTGTTTTTTTTAACTCATTTTTCATCACTTGCAGATCAATTACTAAACAAACCAAGACATATTTTTTTCTTTATCATATTTGTTTTTATTTATATCCTTCATCATGTACAAAGCCAACATCTGTGAATGGTGCAACCAACCAGTAATCCATCATTTAGTATTTTTTTCTCATGCAGTGAGCGTACAATGATCTAATGGTTGAAATGTCCATGTAGAGTCTAAACAGTTGATTGGAAAACATTCTCTCTGATTTTCAGGTGCACCTGATGAACCCCGAGAACGTCCCGAAGCCATGCTGCGCCCCCACCAAGCTCCACGCCATTTCAGTGCTCTACTTCGACGACAACTCCAACGTCATATTAAAGAAATACAAGAACATGGTGGTGCGCGCCTGCGGCTGCCACTGACACCGTCGAGGTAGCGGTAGTGCTTCATTTAAAGTTGGGTTGGCAAAGGGCTGCAAATCCAAGGTGAGGTTGACCTCAACTGGACACCGGTCTCCTGCTCACATCCTCAGCCTGCAAGCCTGCACGTCTGCCTGAAAAGATCATTTACATGTTTGATTTAAGTAATCTTGGACAATTCAAACAATGCATCTGCCCACATGAACAGTTTATCTTTGAAAGTTAAAAAGCAAGGATTTAAACTTAAGGGGACCGTTGTAAAAAACTTCACCCCACTCCAGCGTTGAGCCACCAAGTTGTCTATCACCTTCTCTATCGGCTGTGGAGAGGACTCTTCACTTCATGGGTCTGCAAGTGAGTGAATGACTGTGTGTATGTGGGGAGGAGGGAGTGTTTAAGTTTGTATATTATGTGTTTATGGAAGTGTGCGTATGTGCGCCAACGAGGCTACTGCACCTTCTCCCTCACTTGTGAGGGCGAGGGCAAAACTGAACTGTCGTGGTACCAGTCAGAGTGCTGCTTTCTTTCCCTTCTCCTCTCCGACAAAGAAAAAAACTACGCTGGATCAGTTCTCAGAAGAAGCTTGTGTAATTATTGATGAACAACTCTACAGCGCATGACCCCGGGGAAGAAATCCAACAGTACCCAACGACATATACATATACATGAGTCAAATCAGTACAAATGTGATTGGGGTTAGAAGATTCATATTTCCTTCCTCTTCCCTAATGTATTTTCTCCTCAAGCCATATTTGCCTTCCTAAAATATAATATGGACTGAACCAAAGTGACCGCAGGCTACTTTAGCAGTGCACTGCTCCAAATATCCCCTCAGTGTCAATATTTGCCGGGCTCACGCTGAGCTGCGATTCACCAGGCTGGTTCAACATGATGCATGTTGTGGCTAAACTGATGTTTTTCTCCAAAGAACCGAAGAATACAGCCTTATCCCTCCGACATACCGCAAATGGCCATTTCCATGTTGCTGCACTCACAAAGTTAACAAACGCTTCAACCCCTGACAACCCATCAAGAGATTGTGGAAAAACATTTTGCGAGTCAAAAACAGCCGGCAGGACGGTTTCTGTGCCAGCTGTCTGAAATAGCCCTTTTGCTTTTTCAACCCTAAGGGTAAACTTGTGTTGAGATTTGTGTCCGGTGGCAACGTCTTTCCAATTGAACTTGTTACTGTGAGTCTTGAGTTCAGTGTCTTTGAATGACGTGGAGTCTTTTAGAGAACATATTTTAATGAAAAACTAATACCAATAAGAATCTAAATACCTTACGTGCCTAACCAATCATAAATTACAAAATATACCTCTGGTAAGCTGCTGTTTACATTTGTGATCATGTTTAGACTGTTTTTTGTAAATACTTGTACATTCTCAGCTTATTTATTGCACCTTTTATTAAAAAGAAAAATCACATACCTTATTAAGAGACAGATGCAAGAACAAAATGAAAGTACAAACTTATTTTTGAAATTTTTTTTATTATGAAATCTCATGTTACAACTTGCCATTATTCACTCTTTTTTTGTACAAAATTCATGGGTAGCGCACAACCCATGACTCACAAGGAAAAAAATAAACTTCTGTCACTGGAGTTCCTTAGACCATGTGCTATCCATAAAAACTTTTTCTGACAAAAAGCTGCTTTGTGTGTGATTGTTTGTGTACCTGGGTTAGACAATAAATGGTGCCCTGCACCATGCTGCAAATATGTTTCACATAACCTGGGTCAAAGAGCATTTCCATTGTAAGTGACATGGCCTGACAGCTGGGTGAAGTTCACCACAATATAGTCAATCACAGAAATGTACACTGAAAAGACTTATTATTGGCATGGATGTAAATGCTATAAGACCCAGTTATGAATACAGATGATTTCTTGGCCTTTGACTGTTTAATTTCCAAACACCAATTAACCTTCTGTGCATGTTGCATCTGTGTGTTGATGGTTATGATACAGTATATGACCTTTGCAGTACAACAGGAAATTAAAACCAGCCAAATATTGACGTATTTTGGTTGCATTTTTGTAACTGATGATACCTTTTACAGATTGTTTTAGTGTAAGATTTAGAAACCAGCAGCTGGAGGATTTTATCATCAAATCACCAACTATCCATGTTCACTTTCAGACAGGACATTCAGATACACTGTATTAGGTGGAACCAGGAAAATGAAATGACATGAGATACAGCAGGTTCAATCAACTCAAAGTAGGAACAGATCATAGTCAGAAATATGATATTAATGCAAGCAAGCCCACGTTAACCTGAGCCACAGTGAAGTTTCCTTTCAGTTTAAATCTCACAAGTATCAACACCACAGAGGGAGGTTAACACTGTTTGTTTTACCCTCAATACTGGCTCCAAGTGACCCAACTGCCCTCTTCTCTTCCATCTACAGGACCTGGCCTGAGAAATACAGCACTAAACTTTTACATTCACATTTTATTTTGTATTACATTTGATGAGATCATAAAGGGACAGTTTTAAGCAGACACCAGGCTGCAGCTCTTTCACATGAAACTAACAGTGTTCAGTAATGGAGATATGGGGCAACATGGTCCAGGCCTGAGACCCTGAATGCTAGCAGGAGTAGTGAGGGATGGCTGAATGAGATCACACGAGTCGACCTTCCTTATCCCATTTCTGAGATGTTACGTTTACCAATTCTAATCACCTTTCATAAGAAATTTGTCTGGTTGTTTCCTAAAAAAAAGCTAAACCCCTCATCAGAGAGAGAAAATAATGTCTGTGCCACATCAGCCTTCATCACAACTCCTTCTAGCCTGCGTGGGCATTTCCCTGAGAGTTAAGTCAGATAGGCCATCACTGGCATGGATAGAAAGTCCCCTCAACTTAACACTCAAATTCACATTAGTGTGATGCAACCTTTACAACCTTTGGAGTGACAGTACTGTAACATTAATGGCTTATGATTTAACAACAGATCCCATGTATAAAATTGAGCATTTTTGTAAAAAGTGGCTACAGAAACTACAGGGTTTTTTTTTTTTAAACACGCAGGAACTGGGACATCTGTCCGTCAGTGCAACCCTTTTAATAAACATTTTATTTGTGCGAGGAGTTCTGATCGATTGAGCAGTGCTTGCAAAGTGGTTGTCAGACATGTTGCTTCTATTGCAGACCCAACCGGTACGATACAAGTCTCCTTTTTTTAGAAGATTTGAGGTTGGGGGACAGCAATGAAAAAAATACATTCACATCCCAAACACTCAGCTGAATCATTCTGTCCTTAATCACTGGAGGGAGAAAGAGAGGAGAGGAGAGGAGGGAGGGGGGAGGTTGGCATCTGTAGGACATAAGAGTGGTATCCTACTGGCCAGATATGCAGTGTGGGTGAGCAGAGTGGTGAAGAGTGAGCGCTGGTTGGACTGTTTTTACAGCTCGTCCCTCGCCTGCCTCATCACAAAACTGTGCAGGCTCTCCAGGTCCCGCCCGCCGTGATGCTCATCACCCTGCTCTCCTGCTCTGAAGATGATTAAAGTTGGGTAACCTCGTACCTGAGTGCAAACAGAAGAAAAGGAGAAGAAGTTATTCCATGTGCTTAACTCTGTTTGAAAACCTTATTCTAAAGTACCATGCAGTGTTTCAACAGCTGAGATTAATTCTGATCACTCCCAAAATCTTATCAACTGTTTTGGGTCAAAGGTCTATCTGTTCTCCAAACTTAAGAAAAGCATAACAAATATGGCACATTTTATCAGTGAATCATCACTCAAAGCCTTCAGATAATTCAAACTGTGGATGTTGAACTCTGATGCAGCAATTCAACGTTGCAACTTCAAGTGTATTTTTTACAACTACAAAACCGGATTAATGATTGACCACTGGGCTTCTAAATGCTAAACAAACTTTATCTGAACAAACAAGGAAGTTTCAAGACAAGAATTTTAAAGATGCATCTGATTCCAAGTGACTTTGCTTTTTATCGCTTCCTTATAGATATGTTACAGGTTAGTTTGACGTTGAAGTTGAGAGTAGCAGCTTCACACTACTGTCAACACTAAATAAGGCCCCAAAGCTTTCCTCTCAGTAGCGTCATTCCAGCTGCCACATACATATTTAAGTATGTGGCAGTTGTATTGTTCTATAGTTTAATTACATCCTGTATAACACACTTAATCCTGATGGTTAGTGACAGGCTACTATTGCTAGACGTCCAGTTTAGTTGGTGTCCAACTGTATAAACTGTAGCTGACACCCACATACTTACAGAGTACTTATTGCAGAGTGTGCGCTCAACAGTGCAATCCACTTTGGCTATCTTGACGTCAGTGAGACCGGGAAACTCCTTGGTGGCAAGATCATCCCATGTTGGAGCGAGGTTCTTACAGTGGCCGCACCTACACAGCAGGATAAGACGGGGATGACGTCACTTCACATCAATAACGCTGACTGTGTTATTAGTGTTATATAATGCTTTCTATGACTCAGTCTTTTCACATTTGTTTGATACTATTGCAGGCATTTTTTTTAAAGAAAAGACAAAACAATGACATTTGGTTCTATATTAAAATCACCTTGCAATTTTTATCCAAGCAGGTTAATTGTTCCAGAACTGATCTTACCATGGAGCGTAGAATTTGATGAAGGTGAGTCCTTTGGCTACTGTCTCATCAAAGTTGGTCTCTGTTAGGACATACACGCTGGACTGCAGAGAGGAAACAAATACAAACTGTAATATTAACCTCTTCTGAAATGTGTCTGAATGACATAAGTGCAAAATTGTGACGTTGACTTCATGAGGGTAGTCAGAGTGAAAGAATTAACACCAAGAGCACAAACAATAATGTATCCAGCATGACACATGATCACATTCATCGACACTGTAACTAGACAACTAACAAGCAAGAAATACATGAGGAAGAAAACAGGAATTCTTCTTCCTGCTGTTCACACTCACCTTCACCTCCTCTTTGGCTGGCTCATCGGTGGGGATCTCGTTTGATTTCTGCTCCTCATGTGGATGCTCGTCCTCCTCCACAGTGAGAGCTGCCTTCAGCTGGTTGTCCACAAAGTCTTTGAAAGAGTCCAGGTCTCTTTTTCCTTTGTACTGTTCTGTCTACATGAAGACGATACACGAGAATTAATGTTTTACTGCTATTACTATAAATGTGGAGGCTTTTTAATTAACTTCTTGGGATAGTCAGTTTGGTTATTATCAAAGCCATCATTTAGCTGTAAAGCAAATACATGTGCTTTACAATAAGTTATTTTAACCACAGCACAATGTTGATTAATTTTTTATCAAAAAGCACGTCAGAAGTTGGCACACTGATGTCTTTGAAGATGTAACACAGCTGTTCATGCAGAGATCACTTGGGAATAAAGAGTTATAAACAGTTCTACGTACCTTCTGTCCGTTGTAGAAGAAGAGCAGTGTGGGATATCCTCGCACGCCATTCTCAGAACAAACCTCATAGTGCTGTGTGCAGTCCACCTAAACAACCAGTATATGAACATGTGTTATTAAATTAAGCAAACTTTGACCCTGCAAATTTGCTTAGGAGGCGTCAGTAGTTATTATTAATCCTATGTGTAAACAGATAATGTCTCAAATGACCAGAATCCTGTTCTGTCAAGCTGATAAGACTGGTGAGTGAACAGGTAGCGTCTTGAAGAGAGCAAATAGAGCCCTGCTTCACCTCTGCAATAAACTGAAACTCAGACTTTCAGAACATATCATTGAAAGGACAAATACCAGCAAACTTAAGAGTGAATAAAGAGAGCTAAAAACCTTTTTTAGTTGCCCTGATTTTAAACAGATATGTCATCAAATTAAAAAGATTGCATAGAAGGCTACACTTTTTATGCTTTAAAAAGGTGCTACATGTATGGATTGTGAAGCAATTTACATGTATTAATCCCTTTCTGTTGCCAATGCCAAGTTTTTACGGGTCGTAAAAAAAAAAGATTAAAAAAAAAAAAGACTACGCACTCCTTAGCTTGCCTTTCTCCGATGCCAACAGGGTGCAACATAAGCTAACTTTTTAGAAATGGAGTGTTCTAACTTCAACCAACAACCAGCACCTACCACAACACAGAGTCAGGTAAGCTAAAAATACTGCAAAGCATAAAGTTAGCTTACCTAAACATATATCGTGATATAGTGGTTTGGCTGGCTAAAGTTAGCTCTACTGCTCGCTCATGCTAACGGAATGTTAACTTCACTCACTTAACAGCCACCAATGCCAAGAATTTCTAATTGTTACATATTGCACCTTTAAAATAAGATTATTTATGAGTTAATGTGACATTTTATCCCATACTTACCAACTGTTCAACTTTTTCTTACATTTACATCATATTTAGCTGCTTCAGTTTTCAGAATACTGTTCAGGTATTGTTCTCAAACTAGTCAGTCATTGCCAGGCCATGAATATGCTGTAAATCAAAAAGGACCCACCTTTCCTATTTTGACATCATCAGAGTGCTCAAAGCTGGTGGCCAGCTGCTCCCAGGTTGAGGCCATGGCTTTGCAGTGGCCACACCAAGGGGCAAAGAACTTAACAAAGTGAGCACCTGAAGAAAGAACAGAAAAAAAGACGTCAGAAATGTTTAATCACCAGGGGACCAAGGAAACACAGTAATGTGTAAATGCCTTACAGTATGTACTAATTACTACATGGATAATCAGGCACGACTGCACAATTCTGAGCTTAGTTGAGGCTGCAGAAGTTTATGGTTACAGATTTTTTGATTTGATGAAATATTGTAAAAAGTTGATTCCACTACAAACTGAGCACAGCCGGCTGTAAATGAAAATATACACCTCTTATACAGTATACGCGACCAATTATACAACGTTTATTGCGGCTCTGTTGCCAAGATGTGAAGGTGGGACCTATAAACACGGCTTTAAAAATGCCTATGTCATATCCTGGCGTTTTTCATCTCCAAACAAGCAATCATTTATTTTTCTGCAAAACCAAAACATTGAGCTCCAGCGGGACTTAAGAGCCGCAATTTCAACGAGACAATTATCGTGAGCGCTGTTTATTTTTGCAGTCATGGTGAAAATCCAGAAACGTGCATTGACAGGAGACGAGTGTTACACAGCTGCTTTGCGTTGACTGACGTGTGGACTGGGGCTCAGGTGTTCATGATGAAATGTCACTTATGTAAATCAAGGCAATGAGGTGTTTCCATTTTCTAAATGAGTGTTCCAGAAACAAAACTCAATGTGGTTGAAAACTGAAAACAAATTCGAAATTGGGACAAAACAAACGTTTCATCTAATATGACAGGAAGCAGCTGCTCACATACACAATACCAAGTTACGGTTCATTTGCTTTTGATGAAGCTATTATGAACAGCACATATTCTACTAGAGCTTTACCTTTGGCTATGTGGGCCTTAAAGTTGAGAGCAGTGAGCTCATACAGGCCCTGTTTGGGCTCTGGAGCTTTAGGAGGCTCCTGTTCAGTCTCTGGTTCCTGGAGGAAACAAAACAACACACATATAAGATCAATCATGCACTGCAATGATCACTGGTTTCTTAATTTGAAGTCAAATGAATGATCTCTACTTACTGAAGGATCCTCCTGCAGTGTCTTCAGCATCCACGTCTCCAGGGACTGCAAATCTCTTGGTCCCTGATACTTCACTGCCTCCTGGTCAGGCTTAAACAACTTGAGCCTAACACATAACACAAAAACGTTTTGAATGAATGATTTATAATGTGGCTGATTTAAGTCTAAAGCCTCACAACAACACTTCAACTCTGTGACCCATGCAGTCCATTCAATCCTCATTACAAGCTTTAGTTATACGAGTAGAAACTCTGTCAATCATTACACACGGTCACGAGTGTGGTATGCAGTCAGCATTGTTTAAGATGTAAGAGAATTAAATTAAAGGATGAGTTCGCGGTTTTACAAGCCTGTCTTCAGACAAAAATCAGGTACCCATATGAAAATTGAAACAGGTTTTTTCTTGCCATAATCGTGATTCCTGTTCATACTGATCATTAGAAGATCCCTTCATAATATACTTACAATGTAAGGACGACTGAAGCTAATATGTAGCTTCAGTCGTCCAAATGAGTCACATCAAGTAGATAGCTTTCAACGTTAGTCTTTTTAGTGCCAAAAGCTCTCTTTTTGTTACTATACTTCCACTGCAGCTTAACAAGGGAAACACTGTCTGAGGAAACACAAAAGGGAGTTTGATGCTCAAAAGACTGTAAATGTGGCAGATATCCACTTGATATGACAAACTAAAACTGTTGAAGCCTCATATAAGCTTCTGCAAACTTTTAAATACATTTTTACAAAAATACTGTGGATTTGCCCCCCTTATCATCACTAACATGTAAAGTGCATTTTAAGGGGATCTTTTAATAGCCAATATGAACAGGAGGAATGATTACAGGGAGGAAAACCCCTTCACTGTTGATATGGGCATCTGACGGATGTTTTAACACAGACTTGAAACATTGTGGAACTGTCCTTTAAAATATTGGCTAAAGTTTCAACGAAATGCATGTTAATGTGTCACTTATCTGTAAATCAGTGATGAAGACAACTGTTTGATTCTACACTATTAGCTGTGTTTTTATTCACTCTGCTTACATGAACACAGATGAATTTCTATAAATAAATGAATATAAGAGTAAAGGTACGTCAGCTGGTGTGACTCTACTACTTACGTGGGGTAGCCTCGAACCCCGTGAGAGTTGGAGCAGAACTTGGTGTCCTGGACACAGTCGACTTTCACCACATACACTGGGGGCTCGTCCATGCTGTTGTATTTGTCTGCCAGTTCGTTCCATGCCGGCTGTAACCTCTGGCAATGGCCGCACCTGAACACAACAGTGGTAGAAATACTGTCAGTGTGCAACATATGTTATTCTGAAAGCTTTCACATAGTTTGGTCGGTTCAAATACATCTTTAACTCAAACTTTGTTTATAGACTGTGATCCTGGTTGAAACCTTTCATTTGCACCCAGCACCTCTTGCACTCTTTCATGGTTTATATGGTAAGGTATGTAAATCCATAAGAAATGTGGATGCGCATGCATTAGAGCCCAAGTGATGAGTTTATACTGGTATATCAGAGGCACTGTATTCTTAGAAATACCCAGATACAGATGGTGGCCAGCTGCTGAAACATCTGATAAATATCTCCACTCTCCTCTGAATGACAAAAGAGTAATAAAGCAACATGCTTTCTTCTTTCCAGCGCAAGCCTCCAGTTATTTCTGGCACTGAAGGCCACATGGAGCTAAGGTTTTATGTAGCATTTTAATACTACTTAACAGAAGAGTAACTTATGCATACCACCCCCTGATGAATACAGACACACGGGGAATGTGAATGCATGTCAATGAAAAATCAAAGAAAAAGTCAAATATGTGAGCTGGAGTTGATCATACTGCTTTGTTGCAATAATTGGCAAGAACACAGAAATGCACTGCGTGGTTACATAAAAAGGTTACATGGAGATTGTTATGCTCAGCCTTTGCTGGAGATGAAGACAAAACAATGGGAAGAGCTCAACTTCTGCTCTTATCTACGACTATGAGTCTCATCTTTCATGCATCTATTGTTGCTTTCATTCACATGAAACTCTGATGAATGAACTGAACTGCTCCGATAGTTTTATAAGAAAACTCCTGCAGCCCCCTCAAGGACCTCTGGGGGTCCGTGAACCCCATTTTTGGAACCACTGACAGTCAATCAGTGCATGCCACGTAAGCACAACTCACCAACCTACAACTTTGAGCCACATCATTTCTGCCCCATAAACAAGCACAACTTTAAAAAGCTGCCTTTACTTATAATGTACCCGGTTCAATATTTACTACTAAGCTATCCGCTGGCTAGCTGTTAGCATTATTAGTACCGAGACAGTCGTGAAAACTGCTCTGCTATGCTAGCTAATGTTAGCGGCTAACGAGCCGGGTAGCTCTAATCCCACTGATACAGTCAGGAAACATTTATGCAACAAATGAGGCATGTTAGAGACACATGTTGGTGCGAATTATTTTCTTTAACGTCGTTTATAAAAACTTGGGAAGTGTCCACTTACCATGGGGCGTAAAACATGACAAAGTGGGGTGCAGTCGGCACCGCCGCGTTGAACATTTCCACCGTATATGAGTGCTTGGCGTGCTCATCTTCATCTGCATCAGAGTCGCCAAACACAGCGGTGAACAGTAACGAACAATAAATAAAACACAGCAGAAAATGTGTGCAGCTCAGTGCTGAGGCCATGGTGAATCTTTTTCTCGGTGGGTGGAAAGTGTCCCGGCTGCTGCTGTTGGAAAAGACGTGCACGCCTCCAAGATGAGCCTAAGCGCACTGTGGATGGGACGCATGCATATGAGGAAGCTTATTACTGCAGCTGGGTATGCATGTCAGCATGTTGTGTAGATCTGTGGCAGCCCGCAACTCTGTCCAGGCTGACAGGTTCAAACAAGTGCCAATCTGTGAGGAACTATGGAAGCCTGTGTGGTGTGGAGGTGATGCGAAGATAAGATGAATCACTAAATATTGAGCAGGCAGAGCACATTACTCGTAGTGAATGCATGGATGTATTTGTCATATCTGCTGCGTGATATAGATAAAAACAGGCTCAAATGAAGTGCATTATTTCATTATTTCAAATTAAGTGAATGTGTTTATTTGCAGCTTCCAGTTCAGCATCCCTCACTGTCCAGAGAGGTTGAGGTCAACGATTTTATCAGATAGGAACCCTACTGAACATGGTCAATCAAGCAAAAACAGTGCAGTTTTATTAATGTCTAAGATATTAATACATTAAATATAATGTTGGATACAGTGTAAAAGACTGACTCAAAATGTAAAATCATTACAATACTTACTTTCTGATTAAATCTGATTTAAATACTAGCCTATATAATTTGTTTGCATTGAGATGCAAAATCAAAGTATTATTCAGAGTGGAAACAGCATCTCCCAGAAGTTAAGCAAGAATCTTAGTTTAGATTGTTGTTCATTCAAAAATAGGTTTTGGAGCACTGTTTGAAACAGAATGAAGCGGTCTAATTCCAGAAAACAAACACAGAAAATGTGACGTGAATAGTTTATAATTTTTGGGTGAAAGCCTCACCACATATGTACATCCCCATGTATATTACGGGTAAGCATACGTAACCTTTTATAGACATGAAGACTTACAGCTTTGCACTATTTATTAAGATGATGAATGTGAAGTTGAACTAAATTGCTAATGTAAAAATATCTGTTAAAGGAAAGGCAATGAAGTGCAGTGAGACAAATCTCATTAGAACATAATTTAAGAGACATTTAGGAGAGTTTGTTCACCTCCAGTGGAGTTATTAAAAGCCAAATTAGTTGATTATATATGGTCCAATAAGTTACGGTCGACTGCAGCACTGGCAGGCAGTGCAAGTTTCCTTCACACCTAAGGACTGTCTCTCTGGAACAAATCTGTTAAGACATCCATGAAAAGATGAAATATTATGAAAATAGACTCAGGATCACATAGTTAACGTTTTGCTTAAATTGTGAAAATATGGGCATCGAAGCTCAGGTGTCATATCCCTGCTGGTCTGGATGACAGATGGACTTTGGTTTTTCAACACCGATGCTCAGATATGAGTCAGAGTTGCCGCCTGATCATGACTGGAAACGATGCTTGAGACTGAGAACATTTTAAGTAAATATAATTAATCCAATTTATTACATTGGGTAAATAGTGCCTCTCGTGGGCGCTGTAGCCTTGCGTAATGGCAACGGCGTATATACATTATGCATCTATTCCCACGAAAGAGTGTGTTTGTGTGTGTGTCTGTTCCCAGAGCAGCGGGTACCTGCTGACTCCCTGGATTGACAACTCTCTGGCAAGTCTCCTCTCTTCTTATTATATGCTCATGATTTCATGAAACCCAATGGAGACAGTGTGTAGTTTCTTTTGTTTAATCATCCTCCTTTTTTCCTTTCATCTGGACAACAGGAAAAGTGAGAAGAGGAAAGGAAGACCTTGCAGCATGGAAACAGACAGAGGTGTCGCCCAGAGCGGCACTTTGGTACTGTATATAACATTATTCCAGACTGTCACAGTTCAGCAGCTCTTGCAAAGCCTCTTGGATGTCTATATTCTAAAACTGGGTGAAAATGATCCTACCATGCACTGTTAGGAGTCTCCAGTTGGATATATAGATTACAGACTGAGGTGTTTATGAATGCTCTCAGTGTGTGTGTCAGTACTTTTAAGTAACCTGTGTCAGGAGATTGTTCTGCTGTTCCCTAGATGGCCATTGAAATTCTTATTTTACACACACACACACATGCACGCACACGGTTTCTCAGCTCACTAGAGTACAGCTATAGAGTGAGAAGCAATATACTAGTAAGAGACACCCTTATGGGAACCCTAACCCTAACCCTGTTAGCCAAATGGTTACTGTGCATGCCTGTCTGCCTCTTAACTGTCCACCATCCAATAAAAAAGGCAAAAATGCCCAAAAAGTAATCATTAACAGGCTTGCAGAAATCAATACGGTGACAAGTTTGACAAAAGGGGCTGTGACTGTTAACAATTTAACATACTTTCTCTTTGAAGAACTTCTTTAAAAGTCTCAACTTTTGGCTGTGATCTCACTTCACTTGCAGAGAGCAAACAAAAAAAGAAGAAAAGAATGGACAAATCTAAAGGGTCAGCCATCTTCAGACGCCTGAATGCTTTTTGGAATTTTGGGATGGGACAAAAACTCGTTGGCTTTCCCATGTGAGAAATACAGCAATATGTTTCCAATATGTTCAAGTCTCAAGAAAGACTCATTTTCTCACGCTAGTCAAAGGGTTAAAAAGTTCACTCCCAAGTGCTACTGAGTGAAACTTATTCAACTTTTTCATTTCACTTCAGAGGTATTTTTGTGTGGACTGTTATGACTGATCTGATCATATTATACCGTGCTGACATCAAGGTGTCGGCAGTACGAGGACTCCCACCCACTAAAGTTTATTTGAGCTATTATATCAAAAATGGTCTTGACACCCACTCGTGACCCGCAGCTCTCGCTACGCTCTCACATTCCAGCTGCTGCACTCTCTGTGAAACACAAATGCCTTTATAGTTAATTGGAGGTGAAAAATGATATATGAGATTATTTTCCTTGACTTTTTGCACATGATAAATAACATCTAGTACACGCAGACCCAACTCTCCCAGAGGGGCTCTATTGTTTCCATGGCGAGCCAATAACCACACATCACCATTTAATCTTAACATGTCATATAGCTGTGGTAAATATGAGCAAATTGCTGCTGACACATTTTACATTTGGCCTGGTGAAGCGGAGGCCACATACTTGTGGGTGTCTACTGGTTACCCATTGTTGATGGCCGGGCATCTTGCCAGGCCAGCTATAGCATGTTGTAATAGGAAAAAAAAAAAGATTAATGGTCCCAAAAGACCTGGGGACATTCTGTTTATTTTCTTAATTGCCTGAAGTTGAGAGTGCACGAGTTGGCAGGTGGAAAACGGGGTGAAAGTGAGAACTGGGAGACAGTAAATAACAGAGAGGAGCAGTGTAAGTGTGTGTGTGTTGAGACAAAACAGTTCAAGCAATAGTTAGATATTCTGCCACTAAATTCACAGAGTGAGCAGTAACTCAAGGCAGAGCGCTAAAAACTTTATGAGGTGTTTCTGTCTGAATCAGAGGAAATATGTTGTTTTTCAGGCTGGTCAGACCACAGAGAAGACACCAAAATGCTAGAAAAAGGACTATCTTCACAAATGTGTTCAGTAATAACAATAACAATTTTGCCCTGACAGATTTATATACTCTCACAGTACTGTCACTTGTGAACATAATGATCTCCTTGAAGCAGTATGTTGATCATAAAATGTAAATAAATTGCAGAAACAGTGCCTCTTTAACAGCTGTGGTCTGCTTTTCACAAATAATATCCTTTTCAAATTGGGGTCTGCTTTCAACACTGCCAAGGAACACACTGAAAAACCCTTTAAGACGACTTTCTGGAATATTTCAGGGCCTATTTCTGACCAAATCTAATTCTGTCGTGTAAACATATGGGAATTACCTTGCTGGACACTCATTATTCCTGTAGAAATGCTTTTAGCGCTGTCTTCCCACAACTGGACATCATGTAGGCCAAAGCCAGACGTGTTTCCATTAGGGACACAGAGACTCATGGCAGTATCATATCCGGGACACAGGATGTGACCAACAGAGGGGAACCAATGTCATTTGCAGACAGCTTACGAGAGCCACTACAGCAGGCACCTGTGCTGGGAAAAGACAGCAGGGAAAGGGCTCTCCCACATGATTGGAACAATCCCAGAAAGAAAAAAAAACATTAAAGGATGGAAATTGGAAAGCTCCATGTCTTTTCATCTGGGTTTCTAAAAAGGATTCGAGGAAGTAAAGGAGTGTGAGAGAGGAGAAAGAAACAAAAGACAACGAAGGAAAGGAAAAGTGGAAGAAAGAAAGTGCTAAATAATGTGAGTAAAAATCATTCAGGAAAGAAAGGAGGGGGTCAGATGGAGAAAGAATAAGTAGATAATAAATGAAAGAGGAAGTATATGAGAGATTGTTATGGTGGTTGTGGATTTCCATGACAACTCCCGCTGCATCTCAAGTGTTTTTATATTCTACTGCTCTCTGCTGGATCCCGGCGGATGAATCAAGTCGTGCCAAGTCTCCTGAGGTATCTACAGTATTGGAATTACCAGCATTTTCCACAAGCCCTGCGTACTAACAGGGTCAGCTGCTTTCCCACTGCTGGAAACTCCATGCAGAAGCTGTAAACAGGTTGAACATTGTCAGGTGGGACTGGACATTGCTGTTGTTTGATGAAAAACATGTCCACAAAATGTATCTTGTTTAGCTAGTCACGGACAATCAAGTAAATATAATATTCAGATGTTGTTATATAGACTTCAACCATCATGAAATTAATCATAAATCATAGATAAATGTCCATGGGAAGTTTTATTTGACTTCAGTAAAAGCAAAAAAATATAAATAGTACAGCATCTAGAGTACAGACATTCATATCAACCTAACTTTTCTTCGTCTTTTGGGTAAATTCTAAATTTCTCCACAATGGTTTATGACAAAATATAACTAGCAAATGCTGCTAATTAACTGTATGTGACCATTTCTGGTAAATTTACGACTTCCTATTTGAGAACGTGTGATGGAACAGCTTTCGAAGTCGGAGCTCAGACGGGGAAACTCATTAACACGGGGGTCAACACCGTTAATGGTATTCATATATTTCCACTGCCTAAAAACCCTGTAAATAAAATAAGATTGATAATCTATATGTAGAGTTTTGTCGAAATGAATCGTAACCGCTGCAAATATTCTGCCTGCCACGTGAAGTTTCTCGCGGTCAGCCATGTTGATGGATTTCATTTGGCTTCATGAGTCGTGGAACGCTTCGAGCTCGGAGTATTCAACTTGGAAATTTCCGACCTCCGACTTGAACAGAACGCAACGTACGTTCAGCCTCACAAAGCAGATTTTTTTTTTAGCTATTTGTGGCACGGATTTTTTATCAGCAAATCTTTTTCTTTCAAAAGTTTTCCAGCAGAGAATGATCCTTTCGCAAGTTCACCGACAAAGAACTTTGATCGCCTTCCCAGTGGAAAGTTCAGAAGTTTGGCTGACATTTTTGGCAAATATGCTTTAACGATGAAGTCCCGTTTTATTTGCCCGGGTCACTAGATAGTACCTCTTGCACCACTGATTTGATTTTTTACGGTATGTGGCAGGGTTTCCTTTCTTATGGTAAAAGCTAAGACAACGACTTGCTTAAATACTGCCGCTGATGCCTATAATGGGCATAAAAAGGTGTAAGCAGCTTGGAGTTTGGAGGGGGGGCACCAGTGTCTCCTCTCTATGTTATCACTTTTTCATGTCTTTTCTCGTCTACATCTACATGTTTCTAAAAACAGTACCGCACCTTGTTGAACATGTCACCTTGAGGTGAGATGTCACAGGTGGTGACAGGACCCACCTTTGAACTGGAGGCTGCCTTTCACAGACGTGTCTCGGTCCACAACCCTTGCTGTAAAAGCCCCACTTCCTGCTGGTAAAGCCATCAGGATATACTGGCCAAAGTGGGAGTGCGGTAGGGCAGAGAGAGAAAGAGGGAGATGTAGAGGAGGTAGGTAGAGGACAAGGAGTATGGGAGAAAAGAAAAGAAGAACAGAGGGATGAACAAGAAAAATGACGTTACCTGCTGTATAAAGTAAAACATATTAGAGATTACAAATGAGCCTTAGAGTCTTTAAAACATCAACATTTTCATATCTTTGAATGTCTTTAATTAAACGTCACATAAAGGATTTATGTAGGAATATCTTTAGCATGTTAGAGGCGTTTAATCCAATCTTAAAAAGGGTTTAGTAAAATATTAATAAACCACCCTTAGCATTATCAAATGGGATATGCCGCAGAAATTAACAATGCTATATAAATAATAGCAGAAATCTTCTCAAAGCCCACACACTGGAGAGCATCCAACCTGCCAAAGTGTCCTTGAGCAAGACACTGAGCTCCATGGGGACTGCTTTGTAGCTGAGATCTGAAATAGAAAACAGAATTCCCCTCTTAAGATCAATAGAGGATGACATACTGCAGAAAAAAATAGCTTTGTTGCCTTAACATGCATGTTGATCCAAATATCATTGACAACCTACAAATCAGGCGGCTGCCATGGACGTATGAAGCTACAAGGAAAGTAGGGCTCTAAAGTGATATTTCAGCAGACAGTATTTCATATGAGGCAAGCCGTAAATGTCATCAATAACCAATGAGGCTTCACTTTGCTTGAGCTAAAGCCGTATACAAAGACTGTCCATGGTTTTATTCATTTTGGACATACTGCAAGGCACTTTTAGATCGCCTCTAGTACCTGCCTTCATTGCGTCAAGGTTTGTTTTTATTTTTCCCCCGCTTTTGAAAAAAAAAAAAAAAAAAAGAAATTACAGATGCTGTCACCCACTTACCGGTACTCCCGCTTGCTCTCATGGAAAATGTAAAAGGGGCCCAGCCTCGCTGAGGTCAGGCTGACATTGCCAGTGAGAGGTGGCCAAGTCACAAAACAGATGTTTACTGTTTTTCTAAGGATGATTTGTTCTCTGCTCAATATTGACTCCGGTCCAACCATAACTCAGCTCTGTTTAACAGAGCACCGTGTTGGAGTGGGCAGAGTGGGGCACAATGCACGGACCAGGTGTTAATGTTTTATTGTAAATGTGGGTCTTATTGTATGCATGCTTCATCACTCTGTGGGTATTTTCGTGAGTTTATGATTCTGACAGGTGTCTGGGTTTGACTGTACTCAAGCAGGTGTGCAATAAAATGATCTGATGGATCACACATAGGAAAGTGTGCGTGTTGTGCCTCTGTGTGTGCTCTAAGGTGTGTCATTGAATATGAACGAGTTTTAGGAAGCCTCTGTGTGTGTGTGTGTGTGTGTGTGTGGGTGCAGGCTGCACCTCTATGCGTCTGCAGAGGCAGTCATAGACCCGGTAAAGGTCTCTCCACAGAAGCCATTAAACAGTGCGTCTGTTGGAATAATGTGTTTGACTTGGCTGCAGGGCAGCAGCAGGTGCTGGAAGGACCGGCTTGGAGCTGCTACTCACTCCCTGCTTTGATCTGCAGGCCAGGGACCAGTCTTCCCCTCCCGATGTCTTTCCCTCCCATCTCATCTTTGTCTTCCTGCTTCCTTGCCTTTGTTCCTCTTTCTCCCTCTTCATCTCTCCATTTTTCCCCTCTGTTGTCATTCTTGCCATTTATTCCTTTTTTCTGCTTTATCTTCCGCTCTCCTCTTTATCTTCTTGATCTTCACTTCTTTGCCTATGTCACACTTTCTCTGTTCACATGTCTTTTATCTTTTTCATGGTCTATTTTCTGTTTCTTTACAATCCCCATATTTTTAGCTGTTAAAGAGCTTAGCTGCACTCCAGCCACACATCTGCCAGACCTCAACGACACGGGTGCAGAGCAATGAGTGCAAGTATAAATTTATGCACTGAATGGATCATTGAAAGGAAGGTAGTAGGGCTTGGAAGTTGCTAACATGGACATTTCACAGGTTCATCATGCTGGCAATGCCTTCACAATGAACAAGTGGAGGTGAAAACTGTTGTCTTGTTAAATTTCAAAGGAATACTCCCACATTTTGGGAAACACATCGGAAGATCCAGTAAATATGAAGCGGTTAACTATATGCTTAACTTCGCAAGCAAGTGTGGCTCTATCCAGATGCTACCAGCATCTCTAAAATGCTTCTTGGAGTTTCCACTGGTTGCCTGGCAACCGGAGACAACGGGACTCTGGGATGATACTGCACCGGGCCAAGAGTGTGGTATCAAGCTTCTCATCTAACTTTGTGCAATAAACAAATATATCTTTAAGAGGGTATTATTGTCTTACAAAGAGGGACTTCCCTTCATTCACATGTCTCGCCTAGTTTCTGTTTTGGAATTTCTAGTTAAACATGTTTATCTCCATAATCTGCTAAATGAAAGGCAAAACCACACCGAGCCCTAAGGAGGTGTTTGGACATGGGCATACAGTAGGTGAGTCATAATTTTAGCTCTGGACCCACTCTTTCCTCTGTGTCTTTTTCTCTCAGCCTCAAGGTAAAGCCATTACACTTGAGACGAAGCAGCAGCAAAACAGCAGCCCACTTGGGTTCAGAGATTCAGGGGAGGGAGACGATGAAAACTAAAGCCCAGGGCCGTCTCGGAGCCCTGAAAGACAGTTGCCTTTATTGAAGGAGCCCGCTCCCATGCATTCCTCTGCCAAGAGTCGGGGCCTCCCTGGAGAAAGCAGGGATGAGAGGCAGACTCACATTCAGATGGGGGCTCATATGCTGGAGCTGCTCCGGGGGTGCAGACGCAAACACACACACACACACACACACACACACACACACACACACACACACACACACACACACACACACACACACACACACACACACACACACACACACACACACACACACACACACACACACACACATACACATAAAATCCCTTCTACACAGAGGTACAAACAAGTATGCAGTCACACGCACACACACATTCATGCATGCACCTTGTCTCTCCATCTCCTGCCTCTCTCATTGTTCTGTCAGTCAGGATGGTTTTTTAGCTGCGATCCACAGCAGGGATTGTCTATTTCCTGAATGGGTAACACACGCAGGCTTGTAAAGCACAACTGATTGATTTATTGGGTTTCAGGGTCTGAGGTAGGTGGGATATTAGATGCTCCTTGGAGATCTCATCGTGGGATCATTCAGTGAGAGCAAAGGGCCTGCTCTGAACAACGGGGGAGAAATTCCACTGTTTTGGGTCCAGATTTTCCCAACTTGACAATAGGACAAAAGTTAGCTTTGTGAAAATGTTCACTACATAGGGAGCTTGTCTTTTTCTTCCATTACACTTCGGTCCAGCGTCCAAAAATATTCAGGGATAATCCTATTTTTAAAATGCCTATCATTTATCATGAACTGAGAGGTATCCAAAAACGTCTTAGAGGAGAATCCCACAGTCACAATGAGCTACAGCCACATTATTCATGTTTGGTTTACATCTCCCTCAACCCTCAACCTTTTCACAGTCTAGATGTGTATAATTAGATTTTTTTGGATTTACTTTTATGTGTTTTTTAAAAATGAAAACTTGGCATTGGCAAATGTTCCTTTCAACCTGTTCTGGCTAATGAAAATGACACGTATGGGATGTGACAAAGCTTGCAAATGTACTTTAAAGTATATTTCCTGACAGACCTTCATTTCTTTCTGAGGCTCTTAAGCGATTGACAGTACACTGGGGCTGATAAGTCAGAATTCATCTCGTCAAACGTCTGGAAATCTGGAAACCATCTGTCACGCCTTTTCTGAGAACGGTGTCTGATTTAATGGACTCGTAGACTATTTGAACTTTTTACAGCTATATCAGTTTTATTTTATAGCATTGCTAACAACGCTGAAACTGAGAATAGTCCTTTGGAAAAGCCCCGTGGGTATGGCTTCAGTTTTCACAAAGTTAGCTGAGACTTTTTCAGAAAACAATGGAAATTTTGAGGGTTTCAATGTAATTTTCTATGTTTTTTACATAAACTGCATCATCTCTGTTATTTAAATCAATATGGACTATATCCACCGCAACAAGGCCTTGAATCGTGCTTTATATTGTCTACCTTTCTCAATAAATAACTGATCAAAAAGCCTCTGAGCAAATGGTTTTCTCATGACCAGTGGATTAGATTTAAATCACTGCACTGGGAAAAGGATGTAAATCTAGGCTGCAATGACCTGGCAGGACGTTTGGTAATGAAGTCAAGTAAACTGACTGTTCTAGATGGATATCCCGTGAGACAATTATTTAAAGCCACTATAATCAACATATTTTATGTTAACATGAAACAAACATGACTACATGTAAGGGTCAGGTCATATAGATCACCTGACTATTCCTCTCTCAGCTCTACAGCTTATTCCTTTTGGTTTTCTGGTTCACTCTCATCTCAGAGTGTCATTTTTATTCACAGTAGGAAGTTGTTTTCAGCGATAAAGCAACTGTATACTGGACTTTCTGTCCAACACCAAACAGGACAAATATTTAATAACTAACTTAGTGAACACAGTGGATCATTTAGCAGCTAAAAATCAGAGAGATCAAGGAGAGTGAACTTACATTTGCCAGATGGCCACAAACACAACTCAACTAAATAAAATACTCATGTTGCTCCATATCTGCTGAATGAGTAAATAGGGAACTGTTTTTTTAATAAGTTTGCTTAACATTGCAAAAGGTGATGATTAATAGTCTGTTGTGTACACAGCTTGTTCCTGCTGTAAAGTAGCCAAAAAAGAAATCAGTTATTGCATTATTGAACTTTTTTTTTTTTTAAACAAAAAAACAAACTAAGAAATAGGACTTAACAAAGCATACCAAACTGTTTTCTATAGAGTTTAGCATCATTGAAACCACAAAAGTCAAATTGAGATAACATCTGGAAAATACCTGCCTGGTATAGAAAACAAGGAAAATCAAAGCCATTGTAAAGGTATGTGGTTGGCAGTGAAGCCAGACATGTCTCTAAGGTTCAGGAATCTAGACGACAACAAGCTTTGTTGCTGCTGGTGGCCGTTGGCCGATGACAGCCAAGCTCAGCGTCCTCTCTGGCTATTGTTTGCCCTGTGATTGACTGAGGAAGGTGTTTGTTGTTGCTGGACTCTTATCTGTGTTTCTTGGACCTGGCAGACCTAGCAGGAACACGCCGTCGCTGTATTAGCGAGGCTGTCTGATGAAACTGAACAGACCCAAAACATCACATACAGTTCAGCTAATTAGACAGTCCTCCATTACACAAAATATGGCAATGGAGAGCGTGTCTATCAAACTGAGAGAAACCTGGTCTGAGATGGTCTTTTTGAAAGAGAAAATGACTGTTCACTGTAGAGAATAAAAACTGACATGTTACAGTGTCAGCCCTCAGTATGGCAGCATATCAGTGCTTGCTAATAATGGAGCTCTGGCATTTATAGCAAAAGGTAGGACGTTTAATTTCCAACCATTTTCTATCCAATGATTTCTTTTATATGCCAACCAGAGCTCATTTTCTAAGCTGACAGGGTCTGAGACTATCCAGCATGTCTTACAACCTCCCCTCAGAGAAATATCAATTTTCTTAATTTTTTTAACTGCAGCTTTGAGGAGCGCTCCCTCTCTAATTTAGCGATCCACTGGGTGAACATTTGCTATTGCCAAAGAATTCATATTACCACCTGCATTAACATCCGCCCAGGAACCATCACCGATTCCCTGGGGTGTTGTTATGCTGGGTTATTAACTTAGAAGCACGGTGCTTTTGTTCATTGGCATTTTCATTTTGGACCCCTCAGTGAGTAACAGGGGCCCATCATGTAACACAAAAGAAATAAAGAGTGAGCACGCAGCGGCTGAAAATTCTCATAAGCTGTCAGGAAAGCTCGGGTGAATGAATACCTCCTCACTTCCCATTGTTCCAACACAGAACACTGAAACTGTGTCCCTGTTAGACCTGCTTTTTCTCATCATTCGACTGAACTGAAAGGCAATCAGGCCCAAAAGAACATGCTTGGAAATGCCAAGTTTGCTGTCAGCTTTGTAAAAATTGCAGCAATCCTCTGAGGTCATGTCTATTTTATTTGTTTCTATAAGGAAGTTCAAGCTCTTATTCGTATTTTATTAGTTTTCAGCTATAAAGAAGAGAGAATGGACGTGTGAATATGAAGCCATAACATGAGCTGTACAGGAAAACCTAATAAAAACAAGTGTACATTGTACCTTTTCTCCTGATAAAGATGCTAAAGATAAGAATCCATTCATGGCTGGGTTTGTAAACACAACCGAAATAATCTTCAGCAGGATATATATACAGGTTTAAATGCGATTAGAACTTTAATTATACACACACTATCACAAACACCAATGCAATATCCTGCAATGACTGACTTTTATGAAGCCTATAAAGTCCTATACTGTGTCACAGATGAGGGACTTCTTGGCAACTAATCAATAGGATGTATCACTTTACTTGAGGGTGTGCAAAAAAAGTAGCTGATGTTTAAGTGATCGGTAATGAATGAGTTACTAGTTTCCAGTCTCCAGAGAGCAGTTCTGTGTACGGCTAAGCAAGGACAGGAACGTGGTCACATTTACAGAGCTTCACTAGCTTATTGTGCTGCATATCACAACCTTTTGACTCTTAATACATTGCAAAATTCTCAAAGAACTTCATCACAAAGTCAAGAGGTTGTGATATATGCCACTATAAGCTAGCAAAGCTCTGCAAACAGAACCGCATTCCTGCACATACGCAGCGGTGTCGGAAAACATGATCAATGTTATTAGTCTTTGGAGCCGTTTCTGAACAAATTACAGTGCCCAAATTTCTTTGTGGTGAAGTACATGTCATCCAGTATAGCAAGATAAATATAGAAAATCACCAGCTTTATCCTTTAAGTTGAGTCTGTATATAAAATAATGTATTGTTATATAATATGGATGACTTTTTAAACCTACATCATCTAAATGGATTACACATACAGTATACGTTTTTTGTGGGTTGGCAAACAGTCAGACAAACAGTTCATATGTGCGTAATCAGGGTCCACTGTATCGTTACTCATAGCTGTACACCACATGTTCTTAGATAAATGTGTAACTGTGCAGACTCATGAGGTTCATTTCAATCAACGTCTCCTCAGCTGTGTGAGAAAGCCCAGAGGGGAGACTGAGCAGGGAAAACAAGGTGTGAGCTGCAGGTTACATCAACTTCAACTTGGCCTCCTTTGGTTTCCATTTCTGAAGGATGGACAGGTGATAAAGAAGGTGATCAGCCGTGACCGAGCCATATCACAAGGTGAATTAAAGTACTAACATCAGATCCTGTTTTTTAGGAGATGTCTTTATTACACATTATCAGCGCTTTCATCCCTGTGATATATTTCATTTTGTTCCAGTGGACATGGAAAGCACTTTTTCAGACAGAGCATCAGATTGCACGAACCAACACACTCCTTATCTCCGTCCATTACCCGATGGAGCCCTAGCTGGGTGCTGCCTGTTTCCTCTACCATTTATGTTGGCACGGGGAACGGCAGCTCCATGGCCCGAGAGTGCTGCGATCCCTTCAAAACAGGAAGAACACACTGCTCTCCGATGGAAACAGGAGACAAAAAACAAGCCAACGAGGGTGCGGAGACATGATGCAGCAGGCCGAGGAGGATATGACAGGAGATTTTAGCCAGTGACCAGCCGGTTCCTGCACATGGAGTCGTGTTACCAGATTGCATGCTCAGACAAAGTTTCAGACCGTGTGCAAATATGACTTTTCTTTTATTGTTTTTCAAATATCTCCTCCATATATCTCTCTAAAGGTTCCAAATAGCTTTACCCCATATTATCTGTTTTATATCGCTACAAGATCTTGAAATACATGCAGGGCAGTGTTGGGTTGTTGATCAATGACAGTGACTCAAAAATGACTTAACCAGGTGCTTAGATTTTTGGCTTTACTTACTTTTCAGCCTGTACTCTGAATTAGAACCAAAATTCCCATGAATGTCGAAACCTGTTGTTGTTGCAATTCCTTGGTTGCAAACTGACGTTGATCTAAGACCCAGATCGCTTAATGTCCATTCAATTTGGCAAAAAGCATTTTATTACTGACGGAAAGTCACGTTGTGTCTGTGCAGATGGTGGACGGTCATTATCAGCTTCACAGCTGATTAAGTCTTTCTTGTTAAAATCTCCAAGCAAAGAGCAGGCCAGAAAAATGCAGTGAAGTTTCTACAGAGTGAGCAGTCAAACTCATGTCACACACAACTCTAAGCAGATGTCCAAATCACTACACAAAATTATCTGACTTGAATCGATTTCTAAGTCTGACATTATACAGCAATGTCGCAATTCATTACAACAGATATAAATCCTGTGCTTTCTAATATCAGGCCCAAAAAGCAGTTAAGCTTACAGTATGACTCTGTACTCATGAATAGCTAAAACTCATATGCCTTAACGGTGACCTTTCGTATACTCTGACTGTTTTTCTTTCTTTCCAACGAAACCAAAAAAGTAAATAAGGGCAGATGAAAAGGTGCCTTGCTGGCAGAGGTACGCTACGTTTCCGTATTGTCACTCCTTGTTAGCTGATGATGGGCTGTCTCCACATTGGACAGCTGCACCCAGTCACCAAGGCGGACGGATGGCATGCACACAAACACACACATGCAGACGTGCTGTACACGGGGCAGATTGGGCGCTGGCCCTTTGCCTCTAAACATCTGCTGGCATGTCTGTGCCCTCTCTGATCTCTGATGACAAGCCAACCACCGTGTCCTACTCTGACGCCAGCCATCACTAACTCTTTCTCTCTGACACGCATGTATGCATAGACACAACCAGAGTGTGGCCTTGCATGAGAGCTGCAGGAGACACAGCAGAGAGAGAGGGGGCGGTGGGGGGGGGGACAGGTCACTGTGAGCCAAATGGAAAAAAGCTGCACCTCGGCTTCTGTGAAAGGGGATACAGCACTGAGTTCATTTACTGTGCTGTCAGATGTGTCAAAATCTCTGCAGAGGGACTCCACTGCTGGGTTATTTTGTTTTATTCTTATTTTTCTAACAGAAACGTCATTTTACTGATGGATGAGGTGCCGTCCAAACCTGCTCCTTCAGATAACAATGGGACATTTGACAGTTGAGGCGTCTGTGCAGTTTGAAGGAGTTTGCGGTAAGGATGTGGAGGGGAGGGGAGAGGGGGGGTATCATAAATATTTGTTTTATGACATTGTCTGAGATGAACTCGGTTCTCAGCCATGCCAGGAATGTGCCCAGTGTGCCCACACATCCATTAACCTGTCCAACCAGCCGCTATTGTCTGGAGAAAAAAACTAACACTTCAAAAAAAAAAAGTTCTGTTTCTAACACTGACCAGCTTCACACAAAACACAAAGATGATTTCACTTCTTTTCTGGTTCATATTACAACTTTAATTTGACATTTGCATAACTGTCAAAACTTAAAAAGTCAGTATTTACACAGTGACATTAACCTTTGTGTGTGTAGATCTAACAAACAGAAAAGGCAAAATAGAAATGATCACTGTGGATTGTAGGCACTCTATGCTGAAATCCACTGAAAACTGAAGGATATTTTTTATGTGTACATGACAAGTGTTTATAATCCTGCTGCCATCTGAAAGAAATTCAAACCAAAACTCCAAAATCTGATGCATGTCCACAATAATAAAACTATTGCATTAATGACTGCAGCTGATCATTTAAAGTGGTTTCAGCAAAAATCTTTTATAATGACAGCTGATTTACTTGATGTTATTGTCAGAGGTCAAATGTTCCAAACACGGGGGAGCTGATGAGGGAGGATTTGCTCTGGCAGCGCTTCACTTTGAGCTCATTTCTCCAACATTTGACCTATGCTTTAAAACACACCTGCTCAAAAGGGCTTTACTGACATTAAGAATTTTGCTTTCAATCGTTTCTTTGGTGCCAAATTCCAGCTTCCTTTCAACTTGAGGTCGATGCAAATGTATCATCAGCAGCCCCCTTCAGGCAGGCATCCATTAAAAATCTAGAAATGTTGAAAACTTCACGGCCAGTGAAGAATCAATGATTGCTTGTTTGAAAATGACATATTCCAGACCATTTGTGTGCAACTGACAAAAAACCCCTGTGATTTTGATGACTTGTGAAAATGCAACATTGTTAATCACAATTTCATACTTATGATTTGGAAAATGTCGACTCTTGCGCAGGAGCAGAGCCTTCTCGTTTTATGCTCTTTTTCTGCCAAGTACATCAATCAAAGCCAACAGCTTCATTTCACACATGTAGAACAGGAATGCAAAACACACGTTCATAGATCATGTGCACCGCCTCCACGATAAATGTGTTCGTGTAATAAGAAAGGGTCCGTTTGTTCACATCAGCTGATTAGAAGGGCGACATCTTGGCCAGATCTTTCTTCTTTTCGCTGTACTGAGCGCTGAGCTGTCCCACGGCCTTGGCGTGCTCCTCGTCCACCTCCTCCTTTAATCTCTGCTGCTCCTTCAGAAAGTCTGCCCACTCGACTTTCAAGCGTTCCATGTTTGCCTGCAGCTCTGTGCTCTAGGAGGACATGAGAAGAAGAGAGAGAGGAGAAGAAGTGAAGAAGAGTGATTGAGCAGGGGTCTTACACCCATGTTGTTGAGTTGATGTGGCATTTCTGTTGTTGAAAGCTGCAATCGAGTCGGGTTGCTCAACTGATACAGCTGGAGTGAAACAGCCGTAGACATAACAAGAGTTTACTTTAAACTTAAGGAGAAGCTCTGGAAACCTAACTTAACAAACACTGTAACTAAGAGACAGTGAGGATGCTGATGATGTCAGTGAGTCTATGCGGGGGTTACTGTAGAGTCTCTACACTGATTCAGACTAAATATGCTGCCTACACACAGAGAGGACACCGTCATAAATGCCGCAGCTAAATCTTGACTGCATGAGGCAATAATATTGAGTCCACACTCCAGCTATTCTTTTACCTGCTGTGCTTGTTGCTCCCTCTGCTGGACTCTCTCTGCCATGTGATTAGCAGCCTGCACTGTGGAGTAGAGTAAATCAGCTAGATTCAATATATAAATATTCAAATGATACATGCTCTCTAACAAAATATAGGTATTAAAACTATGGTAGCAGCATAAAAGTCAGCAGACATTCAGGTTGTAGTAACATATTTTGCCTTTAAGTATATAATTTACAGCATGAAATATAGGAAATTATGCTTCAACCATCACAGTGATCAAAAATACAGTATAATTATATAAACACACAGTGTAGAATTGAATGTCTTCAAATCTAAGTTTACATACATTACTGCAGAATATTCCACTGCATTAGAACTTACATAAAGTTAACTTAAGAACAGGACAAGATTGTCAAAAGGACAATGAGCACATTGTTTTGATGACAGCAGTACACTGACTAATATGTACAACATTACAGCTAATTGGTAGCAAACATAGAAGTGTTTGACTCTGGGTCAGATTTCACATGACATGAACTATTTAATACAATTTAAATGAGGGGACTTACATCGCACAATGACGTCAGACATCTGCTTGTTTACGTCTAAATTTTCAGGCTGTATTTTCTCATTTGCTTCCTGCACCATTTTGTTGAGGTTCTCCAGCAGCCGGCTCTCCCTGTAACCCCGTTTCTCCTGGACAGCAGCAGAGGAAAGATTAGTGCTGTCACTTACCACGTGGTTCATTTAAAACATACTACATATAAGTCATTAAGTGTAGTCCTTCCTTACATTTAAATTAAGAGAAAAGGGCAAAACAAACAACAAAATAATGTTTTTTTTAATTTATCTGTGAACTGTGAATGTTGCGAGTTGTGCATGGGACAGATTGGTACTGGCACCACTGGTGTAACTACCATCCACCCTCACACAACAACAGTTTTCTGATAAGCCATATCTGTATGTATTCATAGCAGGCGTTATGATTTGGGTCTTATGACATTAGAGTGTTTATAAGAATTTCTGTCCATGCATGATGTTTTCATAATTGTCAAGAAAGTGAAGAGTCAGTAAGAAAGAAGAGTGACAGCAGTGTCAAATGATTTGATTAACAAAAAAAAAATCACAATCACACCACTGCATATATATCATTGTCATCAGCCTGTGAGCTATTCTGAAGTTTTAAGATGATCAACAGTCTAATACATAATGTCATGACATAACTAAGACATCTATCATGTGCATGACAAAAAATGACAAAAAACATATACAACCCCTAATATGTTAGTGTCTGTTTCCACGTTGCCTCCACTGTGAAGTGTGAGGGTTTGGTGCAGCCAAAGTAAAAACCTGCAGCCCTGAACTGACAAAAGGCTGCAGTGTCACCTTTATATCAACCACAACACCATGTTGAGTGTGTAACTGTGTCATTGTGTCACATGTACCTCAAACTCTCTCACAAAGTAGCGGATCTCTGCATTGATGACGGGTCTGTGGTCCAACAGTCTGGACTGGATATCACCCACATCTGCAGGACCAACAGATCATATTCAATTCAGATTAAACAAAGAAGAACACACAGGACGGCTCATTTTTTAACATTAATGCATGTAGTGTCATGTTTCAAATCAATACTACTTTAAAACACATAGATAGACTGTACATTATTTATATTTTATGTTAAGTACATGCTAAAAAAGTAATATATTTTACCTATTTCCAACAAAACTGAGCCTCTTTCAATGCCTAACATGTTTACATTTATAAAACCTTCAAAAACGGTAATAATAAATAATCGCAACCACTTTACATTATGATCAACTTCCAAATGAGAGCTTTTAAAGGCTAACAGCGGGGCTAACATGCTAACACTGGATTGTACTCACCTTTAGTGATTTTGTCCATTTTGTCCAACAGTTGACACGTTGTTCAGTAGTGAAATATCACTTCTATTTCTGTCCTCATTAACGTTAACCTAAACCTCCATAATACGGCTCTGTATATAAACTATTACATGTACTGTTTACAAGTATTCAGCTAATTGTAGTCATGTGAATGGAAGTCAGCTGACTATAAATATAAATATTTACAACTAGTTCCGGGTACGAGGTCGTGGACTAAACCAAGCTGCTGAAATAGGGGTGATATGTCCAGGTTGACGCTTTGACATTCAAATTAAATGTACAGCTCCAAGAGCCTGCGGTGCGTTCAAGTACGCTGTGTGCTTTGGTTCTTTGAACTCCTGTATGTGTTTGTACTGTATGTTACGTGTATTTAAAGACAGACAGCACGGCGGACTGAGCGAGACTCGACAGCAGATGTCAGTCTTGCTCTGTGGTGGAAAAACTGAGTAAAGCACAAGTGAATGTGTATAGGTTTAGTATTTAGTGACCATATTAGGCCTATCCATACAATTAGGGCTGCAACTAACGTCAGAAGTGCAAACTATTTTGTCAATAATCGACTAATCGTTATGTCAGAAAATATTGATAAAAGCTGAAGGTGACGTAGCCTATTCAAATTGCTCATTTTATTCAAACAGCATTTGTCATGATATACATATACTATCATATATGACAAAGAAAAGCCTCAAATCCTCACATTTAAGAAGCTGGGACCAGTGAATATTTGGCATTTATTCTTGAAAAATAACCATTCTTTGATTATGATTATAATTATATTATAATTTTCTTTCAATTGACTGTATGTAACAGGTTTACATACAGTACTTTTTCATAGTAGCTGCATGATGGTTTTAAGGTGTGCAGTGATCCTCATATGATCTTACTGCCAAAGACTTTTTAGGGATTTACAGTCCTATGATACTATAAATCCATCACAACTCTTATACCAGTGATTTTACACTATTATACACTATTTTGCCCGGTGAGAATATAACTAAAAACTGTAAATAGTGATCCCAAATGAGAATTATATAGTGAAGCATGATCATCTTTACTAGCATTACTTTACTAATAATTATAGCCAGTATGTTTCTTTGGAAAATTGAAAAATGGTCTTCACCGCAGTGACCACAAGATGGCACCAAATCTCGCATTAGTTTTTAAAATCCAGGGCTGGCAAAACCCTGGTGACTGAATTATCTCGGATTAGCAAATGTTTTTATTAGACTTTATGAAATGCAAATATATTGGCATAAATGTATTAATAAACACATGACCTGTGGCAAGAGCAAAGTGCATGCAGATATTCAGTCAGAGTGAGAAGAGGCGTTTTTTGGGGGTAAATATTGCATATTAGTTGTCAGAAGTTTGTTTTCGAACCTTAAATTCATTAGGACAGTCATGCTCAGTTAAGAGAAAATCATTAAGGCACCACTTAAGTCGCCCACTGTCCACATTGCTTAGTTAAACAGTTATTACATGCACCATTAGTTTGGATTTGAGCCTATTAAAGAGATTAAATGATTGATCAACAGCCGAGGGACAAAACACGAGCCCTTCACTGCGGCCTCGTGTTCGTGTGAAGAGGCACGAGAGGATCTTTGGCAACAAACATGTCAGAACCAGCGAAGGCCTTCGTGACAGGAACGTGCACAGTGTTGTTTTGTTTATTCATGACTCTGCAGGGTGAAATTAAAAACATTAAGATCAACTCTGAGAATGGTAGAGAGGCGCACAGTATTCATTACCAAACTGAAAGCATGGCAGAATAAATCTAGCTTTTAGTTTAAGAAGAAATGTTAAAATCATTTTGAGTTATTTTATGTATACTGTATATTTTTATGTATTTTAGCAAGTCAAATGTTTGAAATGTACAAAATAATAAGAAAATAGTGGTAACACAGATGCATTAGTCACAGTTCTTTATTAAAATGAATGGTGTTAACAATGAATTGTTAAAATCAGCTTTGAAATATTTTTCCGAATTTCTCTTCAAAATGTGACCTTTAAACATCTGTAATATGTATTCTTTTGACATTTTAAATGTGGTTTTGCACACAGCAAATTCCTTTAAGTAGTATTAGGAAAAGAACATACATTTAGTCTTGATGGATGTAAAAGAAGTTCAAATATCCACTCCTGTAAAACTTATCCTAAGTTTAGAGATCCACACCATTAAAGAATTTGGAGAGCTGAGCCAACATCAACATAACGAGAACATATCCGTCCTTCTGCATCATTATCTGCGAGCGTCCTGACATTGGGCTGCAGTTTGCATGCGAGAGCTCGCTGCATGAGAGCAGATCATGTGTTTGCCTGTATTTCTATCCCACAGGTCTATTAAATGAATTCTGCTTTTTTATTTGACACCCCTGAACAGAGCACAGAGACTTTCTGGGACACTATCCAAATTTGTCACAAATGCTTCTCAGTTATATAATGAA
This sequence comes from Scomber scombrus, assembly GCF_963691925.1. NCBI lineage: Eukaryota > Metazoa > Chordata > Actinopteri > Scombriformes > Scombridae > Scomber > Scomber scombrus. The sequence continues at coordinate 9,338,778 of NC_084989.1, forward strand.
TTAAAACTTATCCACAGTAAATATGCCAACACATAATTCAATATTGTGTATTTTTAGTTGCTGTTCAATGAGTCATTTTAATTCTGTTCAGAGTTAATTTAATCCAATTGTTAATAGTTCCTGTTAAATTCAGTTATTATAGATTTCAGATCAGTTCAGTTTATTACAGAGAATGATCATATTTAAAGAATATAATTTCTTATAATACAGTAATTTGATATAGGGTTATTGCTTCATTAAACTGTTGTTTAAGAAGAAATGTTGATTGATTAAATGCTGCATAAACTGCAATTTTAGTGCCTTTAAATTTTTCATTAGCTTGGATCCATTGCATAGCATCATTTGATTACTGAAGAATCTTTACATATTTTTCATACACTGTACGCAATCAACAATATATATTCAGATGTATTTATTTTCTCTTGTTATTTTAGATACAGTCTCCCTCATCTTTTTTTTATTACACTTTCACATATGATCTGTACACAGTATGTAGGTCTAAAGCAGCAGTGTTTGGCCCCCCCCGTGCGTACTTGCTCGCCAGCAGCCAGATGATCTCCTGCAGCACTTCCACAAACGGTGCTTCAGCAGTGCAGTGGGAGGTCTGTGAGTGTGGTTTACCAAACATGCCCACTGGCCTTATGAGCTCGCCCCGGTGACGCTCTTGTCTCTCTGCTCCCCAGCCCAACCACACAGCCCCTGTAACGACGGTGCTCGCATTACCCACTGGGTATAATTATTCTGCATTTTGCTGCTCTTCATTACTCTCTCTCTCTATTTCTCTCTCTATCTCCCTCTCTCTCTCTCTCTCTCTCTCAGCTTGGCTGGGTCTTGACACCGAGGTCCAGGCGGAGGGCCGCGGGGCCCCTGCTTTGTGTTCACAACACACTGAACGCCACTCACTGTACCTCGGCTCTGAACAGGTGGGGGGCGGTGATGGGAAGGGAAGGAGGGGTGGTGTTACTCACCGGATGCCAAGGCCTCTGGGCTGGAGGGGAGGTGGGGGGTGGAGGAAGGTTGGTAGGAGAGGACCTGCTGCCCAGCAACCCAGCAACCCACCTACCCGCTTCCCTTTCTCTCTGCCCTTCTCTCGCTCTCCATGTCCACCATCCTCTCTCTCTCTCTCTCTCTCTCTCTCTCTCTCTCTCTCTCTCTCTCTCTCTCTCTCTCTCTCTCTCTCTCTCTCTCTCTCTCTCTCTCTCTCTCTCTCTCTCTCTCAGTCTCTGGACAGCAAGCAGGTCATTCGTCCCGGCGCCACCACTCTCTTGTCCCTCAGCCTGCTGGAGGCGGGATACTTCAGAGCTGTCTGCCTTGGACAAGAGGTGGGGGGTGAAAGCAGAAAATAGAATGAAAAGTAGACAGTAAAAAAAAAAAGAACAGAGTGCAGCAGAAGGTAAAGACCAAAATAAACATAGGCTACTTAAGGGCCTTACACAGTGGCACTTTACAAGTCACTGTGTAGCGTGACACTATCCCGCTGTCACTCTGTCCCAAGGCCTGATGGGAAGACACAGTGGCGGTACATTGCTTACAGCCTGAAAATCAACATATGTACTCATCATCCTGCGCTTTTCAGGGAAGGAAAGATTTTTTTCTCTTTCGCAGCAAAACAGAACGAGACCATGTCAGACGCATCTTGCGATGATGGTGAACTGCCCCTTTTCCTCTGAGCTTGAGATCGGCACTCAGACATTCAGAGAGGACTGGGAGTGTGTGTATGTGTGCGTAGGGGGAGACCAGTGTGTCATCTGCGATTAACATTCACGGTGGGCTCCTGCCGCCATTTCGGGGCTCGTCCTGGAGATTAACAGGAACCGCACTGTCATTTCTCCCACGGGGGGCTGTCCCCCTGTCCTCTCCCGTCCTAGCATGGGGAGGGATCGTCTCTTTCTCCAAGAGGCAGTGTCGAAGTCGACTGAGGGCAACAGGCTGGGGGGAGGCTCTAGACTTGTTGAGGCAGAGCGTCCTGCAAAGTGCCCACAATCAAAGTGACATGTGGGGTGGAGGGAGCACTTGGATGAGGATATCTCTCTGTTTGTGGAGGGCAAAATCGTTTCTCCTGGCTGTAGCATTTCAAACACACACACACACACACACATGCACTTAAATAAAACAAACACATGCATGCACACACACTCCAACTTGAGCAGAGGAGTAGTGGAGACTGTAAGGTGGAGGGGAAGCATCCACTGAGCTACTCTTGATGTTTTTTGAAGTCTCGCTTCAGTGTGCGAGTGTGCATGTGTGTGTTGGCTGATATTGGACGTGGGACAGAGCAGAGGAGAAAGGCAAGGAGTAGGAAAAAAGGGGGTCTGCCCTGGGGGTCACTCACGCACAAACTCAAACACACACTCACATGCACACACACACACACACGCACACACACTTCTCAGGCTGCTGTGGCATGTTTGGAGCAGTGCCTCGTCAGATTAGGGCCATGCTGGCTGTGTTTGATGGCCAACCTGGACAGACAAGGCCTGCCAGGCACAAACTGCTCAGGCACATGATGTCAGGGCGGACACACACACACACACACATACACACACACATACACAAAAATTATCCCGCGCCAGACCAAAGAGACAGATGACACCCAGCATGAAGCTAAAGCCAAATCTGTAAGCATCCGCTGCGATCCAGCTGGCTAGCCCTAGGGTACCTGTCTCTGCGAAGTGGAATCAGCGTCACCCCCGTGAGCTGTCAAATTAGCTCACAGGGCTGGAAATGCTGAAGAGATTTGGCCCCTCGTCGTGGAAGAGCAAAAAGAGGGGGGGGGGGGGGGGGGGGGTGGGGGGGGCATTAATTTTTCCTGTTGGGAAAAATGGTTAAACTCCTAACAACATAAATCAGGAAAGGTGGACTTATTAGTGTGAACCTGTGGCAGGGGAGACTTAGTAATGAAGAAACACCTACAGGACACATGTACACACACACACACACACACACACACACACGGACACACACTCTGCTTCGATATGCACGCACATACATGCTGATACTAGCAGATGCACATGCTCAGGAACATGAAAAAACGTTACGCACATGCTTCATGACTTGCACACACACATGTAAGGACCTTGCGCGTGCTCGCTCATTCACACACACACACACACACACACACACACACACACACACACACACACACACACACACACACACACACACACACACACACACACACACACACACACACACACACACACACAGACTCGCATACACAGTGCCAGGGGCAAGTTTTCAATTACTGCCAGTGCTAAGCAGTCACCTGGGAGAGATGTACCATGTTTGAGTGGAAAGGCATTTTCTCCTTCTTTTTTTTTTTTTTACCTCTTCTTGTCCCAGTTGTAAGACAGCTGTGAATGGCAGGCACATGATCAGAAGTGACATTAAACAAAACATTAAATGTTTCCTCAGTGAACATTTACATCATGGGAAATTATCATGAAAAGCCTGTCTGAAAAGTGAGATCTGTAACAACTGTTGAATATGTTTAAAAAAGGTGGATGATTGAAAGGATTAAGGGTAATGTAGTCAAAATTAAATCATATAGTTATTGTAAAAAACTCAAAAAAACATTGAATATAAACAGTAAGTAGTGCAGACACACGAGGGAACAGCTAACATGTTAAATAAACTTTTAGACATAAAACCAAAGCTGAAACCTTTCCAAGTAGTGGCTGTGATCACCACATCACATGAGCTTAAATCTAGTTTATATGAATTTTTTTTACCTTATTTTACATAACTGAAACTACACTACACTGCACTGCCTGCGAGCTAAGCAGTCGAAAGGACTGCTCACTTCTAAAAAATGAATAAATTAAAGGTGGCTGCCTAGTTTTATCCGTGATGAAATCCTTTCGGGCCAAACGTGTCCCTGCCATGCTGGCACGCTAATAGCCACAGTGGGTTTCCTGTGTGTGAGGTGACATGGACAATAGTGAAGAGGTAGAGACTGCCAACAACAACACAGCTCCCTGGTGTGTGTGACAACATGTTGACCCCTTTGGAAAGCTTGTCCTGCCCTGAGACACACAAGTGTGTGTGTGCGTGCGTGGATGTGTGTATTTGGGCGTTAGGGTGTAAGATGGAACCTGACAGGAGTTTAGCGCTGATGACCACCAGGGTGAGAGATGGCAGCGCTCCTCCTTCAGGGAGATACTGTCAGTCTTCCATGTTTGTATATGAGTGTGTGTGTGTGTGTGTGGCCTTGCTGGTTGAGAAATGTGTTGAAAATAACACACAGTATAAGTTCATGCTTGCGCCTCAAAAATGTCCAACTTGTGGTTTGGAAATGAGCTAGTTAGATCATATCTACTGGTGGAAAAGTTCTTTCAGAGGGTCATGAGTGCAGTTCAGTTTGAGTTGGAGAACATCCACTAATACAGACTGCAAAATGCAATGAAAACTCGTGAACTAGTGAAATCTAATGAGTAGACCTTAGTGCTAATATCTTGTCAAACTACAAAGTCAAAGTTCTGCAGGGATAAATTAGAAGTATTAGATTAATTGATTACTAATTGTACAAACTTTTTCCTTTCCTATTTTATCTTTCTCTTTTAGTAGCTGTGGATTTTGAGCATGTGTGTAAGTATGGAAAATTGTGGGAAAAACCAAAATGGCATTGTAAAAATACTGTAGCCTGATTATAATAATTATATTTGAGGACTAGATGTTACATGTCATTTATTCACAACATCACATATTCTTTTGTAATCTTGTATAGAGACAGCTGTATATATGAGTTTCAACCTAAGCAATTTGGCTTGTTGCCATGAAGGAAATAAATGATTGACTATTAAAAAACGAGTTGAATGTGTCTCCCGAAGTTGACTGCAGATAGACACCAGGGACTGAATGTTTTGCTCCAAAATGAAATGAAAGAATGAAATGAAAAATGCTAACTGACAGAGAAAATCATACAGATCACATTTCCAAGAAGCTGA